>NW_028319168.1:0-269645 GCF_062004578.1 Staurois parvus | reverse complement strand
GGGGGGAATGGGAACACCTGAATCACATGATATGGGGGGGGGAATGGGAACACCTGAATCCCATGATATGGGGAGGGGATGGGAACACCTGAATCCCATGATATGGGGGGGGGGCTTGAATTTATACACCTGTGGCCATGGAGGGGATGGGAACACCTGAATCCCATGATATGGGGGGGGGAATGGGAACACCTGAATCCCATGATATGGGGGGGGGGGAATGGGAACACCTGAATCCCATGATATGGGGGGGGGGGGAATGGGAACACCTGAATCCCATGATATGGGGGGGGGGGAATGGGGAACACCTGAATCCCATGATATGGGGGGGGGGGGAATGGGAACACCTGAATCCCATGATATGGGGGGGGGGGGAATGGGAACACCTGAATCCCATGATATGGGGAGGGGACGGGAACACCTGAATCCCATGATATGGGGGGGGAATGGGAACACCTGAATCCCATGATATGGGGGGGGGGGATGGGAACACCTGAATCCCATGATATGGGGGGGGAATGGGAACACCTGAATCCCATGATATGGGGGGGGGGGGGATGGGAACACCTGAATCCCATGATATGGGGGGGGAATGGGAACACCTGAATCCCATGATATGGGGGGGGGGGAATGGGAACACCTGAATCCCATGATATGGGGGGGGGGGGAATGGGAACACCTGAATCCCATGATATGGGGGGGGGGGGGAATGGGAACACCTGAATCCCATGATATGGGGGGGGGATGGGAACACCTGAATCCCATGATATGGGGGGGGGGGAATGGGAACACCTGAATCCCATGATATGGGGGGGGGGAATGGGAACACCTGAATCCCATGATATGGGGGGGGGGAATGGGAACACCTGAATCCCATGATATGGGGGGGGGGAATGGGAACACCTGAATCCCATGATATGGGGGGGGGGAATGGGAACACCTGAATCCCATGATATGGGGGGGAATGGGAACACCTGAATCCCATGATATGGGGAGGAGATGGGAACACCTGAATCCCATGATATGGGGAGGGGATGGGAACACCTGAATCCCATGATATGGGGAGGGGATGGGAACACCTGAATCCCATGATATGGGGAGGGGATGGGAACACCTGAATCCCATGATATGGGGGGGGGGAATGGGAACACCTGAATCCCATGATATGGGGGGGGGGAATGGGAACACCTGAATCCCATGATATGGGGGGGGGATGGGAACACCTGAATCCCATGATATGGGGAGGGGATGGGAACACCTGAATCCCATGATATGGGGGGGGGAATGGGAACACCTGAATCCCATGATATGGGGAGGGGATGGGAACACCTGAAACCAATCATTTGGAGGGCGGGCCCAATACTTGGGGCAATACAGCGTGTGTGTGGCGATTGCATGGACTGTCACTCGTAAGTGACTTTTTCCATGAATTCTCTTAGCAATTATTTTACAGGGTAGGATACAGGGGTGGACTGACAACTCATGGGGCCCCCGGGCAATAGGGGATCATGGGGCCCCTGTGTCCTTGCCCAAACTCAAAAAAGCCTATGAAATGGTACCAGGGGCATCTCATGGGGCCCCCTACTGACCCAGTGCCCGAGTTTCCAAATGGTCAGTCTGCCCCTGGTAGTATATATATATATCAGGGGCGTCCCTAGGGTTGGTGTCACCCGGTGCAGTAACACTTGGTGACACCCCCCTCCGGCGATCCCCACAGAATGGATTGGATCTGCGGATTGAGCATAATGGATTGGAATCTGATCCATTATGCTCCCCGATCCGCAGATCCGATCCATTCTGCGGGGATCGTCGGCTTGCTTTACAACTTTTTTGTGGAGCGGGTCTGGTGTCACCCGGTGCAGGCCACACCCCTTGCACCTGCCTTGGGATGCTCCTGATATATATATTTATGTGTATATATATATACATAATATATTATAAATAAATATTAATAATTTTAAAATATATATATATATATACACACACTATATTGCCCCAAGTATTGTCCCCACCCTCCATATCATGTGATTCAGGTGTTCCAATCCCCTCCATATCATGTGATTCAGGTGTTCCAATCCCCTCCATATCATGTGATTCAGGTGTTCCAATCCCCTTCATATCATGTGATTCAGGTGTTCCAATCCCCTCCATATCATGTGACTCAGGTGTTCCAATCCCCTCCATATCATGTGATTCAGGTGTTCCAATCCCCTTCATATCATGTGATTTAGGTGTTCCAATCCCCTCCATATCATGTGACTCAGGTGTTCCACTCCTCTCCATATCATGTGATTCAGGTGTTCCAATCCCCTCCATATCATGTGATTCAGGTGTTCCAATCCCCTCCATATCATGTGACTCAGGTGTTCCAATCCCTTCCATATCATGTGATTCAGGTGTTCCAATCCCCTCCATATCATGTGATTCAGGTGTTCCAATCCCCTCCATATCATGTGATTCAGGTGTTCCAATCCCCTCCATATCATGTGACTCAGGTGTTCCAATCCCCTCCATATCATGTGATTCAGGTGTTCCAATCCCCTCCATATCATGTGACTCAGGTGTTCCAATCCCTTCCATATCATGTGATTCAGGTGTTCCAATCCCCTCCATATCATGTGATTCAGGTGTTCCAATCCCCTCCATATCATGTGACTCAGGTGTTTCAATCCTCTCCATATCATGTGATTCAGGTGTTCCAATCCCCTCCATATCATGTGTTTCAGGTGTTCCAATCCTTCCATATCATGTGATTCAGGTGTTCCGATCCCCTCCACATCATGTGATTCAGGTGTTCCAATCCCCTCCCAGTCATGTGATTCAGGTGTTCCAATCCCCTCCATATCATGTGACTCAGGTGTTCCAATCCCTTCCATATCATATGATTCAGGTGTTCCAATCCCCTCCATATCATGTGATTCAGGTGTTCCAATCCCCTCCAAATCATGTGATTCAGGTGTTCCAATCCCCTCCATATCATGTGATTCAGGTGTTCCAATCCCCCCATGGACACAGGTGTATACAATCAAGCCCCTAGGCATGCAGACTGCTTCTACAAACATTGGTGAAAGAATGGGTCGCTTTCAGGAGCTCAGTGGCTCCAAGCGTGGTCCCGTGATAGGTGGCCACCTGGGCAATAAGTCCATCCGGGACATTTCCTGGCTACTAAATATTCCACGCTCAACTGTTAGTGGGATTATAACAAAGTGGAAGCCACTGGGAACAACAGCCACTCAGCCACCAAGTGGTAGGCCACGTCACATGACAGGGCGGGGTCAGCGCATGCTGAAGCGCACAGTGCGCAGAAGTCGCCAACTGTCTGCAGAGTCAATAGCTAAAGACCTCCAAACTTGGTGTGTCCTTCAGATGAGCCCAACAACAGTGCGTAGAGAGCTTCATGGAATGGGTTTCCATGGCCGAGCAGCTGCATCCAAGCCTTCCATCACCAAGTGCAATGCAAAGCGTCGGATGCCGTGGTGTAAAGCACGCCGCCACTGGACTCTAGAGCAGAGGAGGCGTGTTCTCTGGAGTGACCAATCACACTTCTCTGTCTGGCAATCCAATGGACATGTCTGGGTTTGGCGGTGGCCAGGAGAACGGTACTTGCCTGACTGCATTGTGCCAAGCAGGGCCGGTACTTCCACTATGCAAACTAGGCGGCTGCCTAGGATGCACTTCCACCTAGTGGTGCCTCGGTGCAGCACGATCCGGCACTCTCTCTGCGTGGGATGTAGTCACATCATGAATGATCCTTCAGCTCAGGGGAGAGCAGCAGAGGGAAGGAAGAAAGGACAGAGGAAAATGTTGAGTGTCTGGAGGCAGTGTAGCACCTGTGTGCCACTCCTTCCAGTGTTCCTCTCAGACTCAGTCCCTTACTGCAAGCTGGCTGGGCTGCTGATCACTGTGGAGTTCCAGCCCCTCTCTTCCCATTCATCAGCGGAGGAGGAGCTGTGCCTGCGGAGGAATGTAATGTCAGACTCTGCAGTGTTGGTGTGTTGTGTTGGATCTGTCACTGTGTGGAATTGCTCAGTTTAGGTGTTTTCTCTGTGTGTGTGTGGGCTGGGCTGCCTGTTGTCACAGTGTTTTATCGCCCCCCATTGCCTGGGGAATTCCAGCCTGGGAGCCATCATCCTCCACTTACTGCAACTGTCACCCGGCCACTGCCAGCCACAGATGCAGTCCGCCTGTGACACGGATTTTGTCTTTAATATCGGTGCTGGTGGCATCTTATGGCGCTTACTTTTGCAAATTAAAAGAATTTTTCGCAGTTTTATGTTTTGTTGATTTTATATTTTTTACTGATTTAAAAAAATTGGTATTTATTTGTTTTGGAGGGGGAAGGGGGAAGTAGCTGGTCTTGCCCAGGGCACAAAATAGTCTCACACCAGCCTTGGTGCCAAGTTCGGTGGAGGGGGGATTATGGGGTGGGGGGTGTTTTTCAGGGGTTGGGCTTGGCCCCCTAGTTCCAGTGAAGGGAACTCTTAAGGGTGACATTTTGGACAATTTCATGCTCCCAACTTTGTGGAAAGAGTTTGGAGATGGCCCCTTCTTGTTCCAATGTATAGATATATGTAATATCTACATTATATTTATTTATTTCAGGCACTTATATACCATGTCAAATGTACTCCGCGCTTTCCATATATTTTACATTCACATCAGTCCCCGCCCCCAAGGAGCATACAATCTAAGGTCCTTAACTCAAATTCATACATACACATACTAGGGGCAATTTAGATAGGAGCCAATTCACCTCCCAGCATGTCTTTTGGAGTGTGGGAAGAAACCGGAGTACCCGGAGGAAACCCACGCAGGCACAGGGAGAACATGCAAACTCCAGGTAGGTGGTCCTGTGGCTGGAATCTAAACCAACAACCTGAGTCCTGCCAGGTGGAAGTGCTAACCACTGAGCCACTGTGCTGCTCTAATATTACATTTATATAAAGATTTAAGTTTAGGGAAAACAAAGTCAGAGCTCGTTCCCACGGGTGGATGTCGGTGGGGGGTGGTACATGTTGCATTCCTGACTCCTCCCCTATACTGGGCCCTTCTGCCTCCCCCCTTATGCAGGCCATAGACGGGTCAAAAACCTGCCGTTTTGAAAAAAAACAAACGAAAATCGGTTGTTCAATAGGCCGACGTTACCACCAACGGTAAAAAAACACGGCTGATTTTCGTCCCGTCTGCAGCCAGCATTTGATTACTTCTGTCCCTGCAGAGATCCGCTATTATATTTGACATGAAAAAGTATTGCGGTTGCAACATTGTATCTATTTATATCCATTTGTATCCATTTCGGATATAGATGTTTGTATTCGGATTCAAATGGATACATTGTTGCAACCACAAGACTTTTCATATGAAATATAATAGCGGACTGGAATTCTTCTTCTTCTTTTTCTTGTTCTTCTTCTTCTTCCTCTTCTTCTTTTTCTTCTTCTTCCAGGTCACGGCTCATGCGCAGATTTTTTATTGGTAAAACGATCAGCCGATTTGCCCATCATTGCCGAGAAAATCGGCTGATCGGCAAAATCACCCAATTTTTTTTCCAAGTTTACCAATCAAAAAATGTGCAAAAACACCAGAAAATGGCCAACCACTTAACCCTCTAAGGGTGCGAAAATCGGCCAATTTTTTGTGCGGCTGAAAAATCGGCCGAATTTTGACCCGTCTATGGCCTGCATAAGTCTTTGATTTATGGCATTTTTTATTTAAAATCTATTTCATTGAAAGTTCCAATGAATATATGTTTAATTCTATAAAAAAATGTATACTTTAATTCTTGAGAGTCGGTAATTGGGGCAGGCTGGTCGGGGCCCCAGTGCATGACTTTGCCCAGGGGCCCATGTTGCTATTGAGATGCCTCTGCTTGGGGTTCCTACAAACGTACAACCATCATGTGATCCTCTTAGGACTGGCCCCACCAGTGTTCCCTCTCCGTCTCCAAATTTCAGAAAATAATATTTAGTAGCGAATGCATGAAATAAAAGTGCCCCCCCGATGTCCCGTGACGGAGTACGTGGGAAAGGAACCTCACCGGGGATTTATGAACTGGTTAAGCCTATTTCTCATAATGATTAAGGGTGAGTCACACAACAAACGCGAGGTCACCGCTGAACATGTGTGTAGTGTGTCTGGGTGTCAGGAGAGTGAGAACAGGCCTTCGACAATCCATTACCCAACCTTCAGACTCCCAGTGAGGACACACAAAGCACTGGCCACTCGCAGGAACTCTCATGAAGGCAAAGTGCCTCCAGGAGACCAGAGGTCAACTCAGCTTCAGAAATGAAAAACAGGACAGGAGGGAGAGGAGAACATTTCAGGGGGGGGGGGGGGTAATTGAAGAGTGGATTGGGTTTAGGAACTCGGGGAAGTCTACATAGTATGTTTTAAGTGTTATTATCTTTTAAGGTGCTCCCAACAGGTTGAACGCACTATGGCAGCTTGTGGACATATCTGCTGAGAAGTGTAGCCAGAAGAGTCCAGAAATATCCTGGATTACAGCTTGGACCTTGAAGAAGGAGGTACAGCTTGGACCTTGAAGAAGGGTGTACAGCTTGGACCTTGAAGAAGGAGGTACAGCTTTGGCCTTGAAGAAGGGGGTACAGCTTGGACCTTGAAGAAAGGGGTACAGCTTGGACCTTGAAGAAGGGGGTACAGCTTAGACCTTGAAGAAGAAGGTACAGCTTGGACTTTGAAGAAGGGGGTACAGCTTGGACCTTGAAGAAGGAGGTACAGCTTGAACCTTGAAGAAGGAGGTACAGCTTGGACCTTGAAGAAGGAGGTACAGCTTGGACCTTGAAGAAAGGGGTATAGCTTGGACCTTGCGGAAGGGGGTACAGCTTGGACCTTGAAGAAGGAGGTACAGCTTGGACCTTGAAGAAGGAGGTGCAGCTTGGACCTTGAAGAAGGAGGTACAGCTTGGACCTTGAAGAAAGGGGTATAGCTTGGACCTTGCGGAAGGGGGTACAGCTTGGACCTTGAAGAAGGAGGTACAGCTTGGACCTTGAAGAAAGGGGTATAGCTTGGACCTTGCGGAAGGGGTACAGCTTGGACCTTGAAGAAGGAGGTACAGCTTGGACCTTGAAGAAGGAGGTGCAGCTTGGACCTTGAAGAAGGAGGTACAGCTTGGACCTTGAAGAAGGGGTTACAACCTGAACATTTGTCCCGAAAATTTGGATGTTAGTGCAACTAAAAAAAATGAACAGACAGAACTCAATTGTTTTTGTAACAAGTGCGCAAATACGGATACAATTACACGTGCGCATGCCGCAGATTGTCGTATTAGATGCATTTGTAAATTGATCTGATCCCGTCCATTTTCGCAGGATTCCTCGTGTACCAAATCGTATTGTAACTGGAATGTCGGCCTCCATTTTGTACAGCGCTGCGCATACTGTTGGCGCCATATAAATCCTGTATAATAATCCTTTTCATTCGGAATAGCTGGGTGTTAACCCCTTCCCTCCCGAGGGGAAAACAAATCTTAGCGTCTAAGCGCAATTCTGCAACTTTGACCCGTGTTAGTAATGAATAAGCGCTGTCTTTAGCGTGAAACGTTTATCTGCCAGTCCCCTGCTGTCCCCCAATGCCCCCCACTGTCTCCCGCTGTCCCCCACTGTCCCCCACTGTCCCCCAATGCCCCCCACTGTCTCCCGCTGTCCCCTGCTGTCCCCCAATGCCCCCCACTGTCTCCCGCTGTCCCCCACTGTCCCCCAATGCCCCCCACTGTCTCCCGCTGTCCCCTGCTGTCCCCGAATGTCCCCCACTGTCCCCGCTGTCCCCACTGTCCCCTAATGTCCCAAGCTGTCCCCACTGTTCCCCACTGTCCCCCGCTGCCCCCCACTGTCCCCTGCTGTCCCCCACTGTCCCCCGCTGTCCTCCACTGTCCCCCCGCTGTCCCCCACTTTCCTCCACTGTCCCCCAATGTCACTCGCTGTCCTCCACTGTCCCCCACTGTCACTCGCTGTCCTCCACTGTCCCCCACTGTCCCCCAATGTCACTCGCTGTCCCCCACTGTCCTGCACTGTTCCCCGCTGTCCCCCAATGTCACCCGCTGTCCCCCAATATCACCCGCTGTCCCCCAATGTCACCTGCTGTCCCTTGCTGTCCCCCACTGTATTTCCACTGTCTGCATTGGTTTTATCGCGGTTCAATAAGTGGATTGTTTGGCGTGCAGCTGATCGGACTTCCTTTGTTTTCCTCGTGGATTATGCAGGCCATAGATGGGGAGAAAAACGGCCGATTTTTCGTTCGAAAATAAAACCGGCCGATTATCTTATCGTTAGTGGACGATTTTGTCGGCCGTTTTTCGTGTATTTTGGACTTTCAGATTATCGGTGATGTTGGAAAATTTTCGAAAAACGCCCGACTTTATCCTCATTGATGGTCAAAAACGAACGATCGTTTTCCGAAAAAGGATCACAAAGGCCACAAAATGACATCATTTCCCGTTATAGGTTACTCATTAATCGGCCGATTTTCGTAATAATTGGTGGTCAGGTAAGTTTTTTAGACCGACCGATAGTTCGTTAATCGGCCGAAAATCTGCCGTTTTTCTCCCCATCTATGGCCTGCATTATACCGCTTTTTTTTTCAGGACAAGTTGGGCTTTCATTTGGTGGTAAATAGTAATGGATATCTGCTGATTTTTTTTTTAATTATCAAAAGAAAACTGGCCCAAAATCGTAAAAAAAAACAATTTTTTTAAAAAATGTAGCCATGTGTTTCTTGTTACTACCATAACCGACCACCAAAGAACGACCCAAAATACTTTCTCCAGCTCTTGCCGATCGCAGCGATCCCATATATGTGGGTGTTATTTGTTGTATGTACCCGGAGTACGGCCCAGAGACAATAGGGCGCATTTTGGGGTTTTTTATGGGTTTTTATTTTACCTAAATCACTGACACTAACTGATACCAATTAAAAAAAAAATTCTGACCTTTGACCCTGACCCAAACACTAACCCTGGCATTGAACTAGGTCAAACCTTCATCGAGGTATTTTTTCTTTATTTTTTCTTTATTTTTTAATATTTATTTATTTATCTTTTTTTTTAACAAAGATTTTCCTCTCTATCCAAGGAGAGAGAAAGATACAATAGAATGTATACAGTCAGGCCCATAAATATTGGGACATGGACACAATTCTAACATTTTTGGCTCTATACACCACAATGGATGTGAAATGAAACGAACAAGATGTGCTTTAACTGCAGACTGTCAGCTTTAATTTCAGGGTATCTACATCCAAATCAGGTGAACGGTGTAGGAATGACAACAGTTTGCATATGTGCCTCCCATTTGTTAAGGGACCAAAAGTAATGGGACAATTGGCTTCTCAGCTGTTCCATGGCCAGGTGTGTGTTATTCCCTCATTATCCCAATTACAATGAGCAGATAAAAGGTCCACAGTTCATTTCAAGTGTGTTATTTGCATTTGGAATCTGTTGCTGTCAACTCTCAAGATGAGACCCAAAGAGCTGTCACTATCAGTGAAGCCATCATTATCATTATTATTATTATTATACAGGATTTATATAGCGCCAAAAGGTTTGCCCAGCGCTGTACATTATAGTGGGGGACAGAACATGAGACAATACAGTAACAAGACAAAACACGAGGGGTGCGGGGGCCCTGATCCTTGGAGCTTACAGTCTAGGAGGGAGGGGATAGTGGTACAGGAGGAAGTGGCTGTGGGGGATGGAGTGGTAGGAGGAGTGTAGATCGGCTGTATATACCCTGTTCCAAATTATTCTGCAAATTCTATTTAAGTGTCACAAAGATGAAATCTTTTGTTTTTCAGTGTAACTCATGGATGGCATTGTGTGTCAGGGCTCTTTTGATCACTGAAACAATCTGGGACACCTGTGATAATTAGATTGGCCGGTGAGCCAAAAAAACTCCTAAAGGACGGCGTTCCCCATTATTACGCAGAGCACCATTTTCAAGCAATATGGGGAAGAAAAAGGATCTCTCTGCTGCCGAAAAGAGTGAAATAGTTCGATGCCTTGGACGAGGGATGAAAACATTCGATATTTCAGGAAAACATCAGCGCGATCATCGCACTATGAAGAGATTTGTGGCTGATTCAGAGCACAGACGGGTTGGTGCAGATAAAGGCACATTGAGGAAGATTTCTGCCAGATCCAGGCATCGGATCAAGAGAGCAGCTGCTAAA
The DNA here is from genome assembly GCF_062004578.1 of Staurois parvus. Classification (NCBI taxonomy): domain Eukaryota; kingdom Metazoa; phylum Chordata; class Amphibia; order Anura; family Ranidae; genus Staurois; species Staurois parvus. The sequence goes on along the minus strand of NW_028319168.1, from coordinate 259,463 downwards.
ATCCCATTACATAGCAGCAAACAGATATTTGAAGCTGCTGGAGCCTCTGGAGTCCCACGGACATCAAGGTGTAGAGTCCTCCAGAGTCCTGCAACTGTGCAGAAACCTTCTATTCGGCCACCACTAACCAATGCTCACAAGCAGAAACGGCTGCATTGGGCAGAAAAATACATGAAGACTCATTTTCAAACAGTCCTGTTCACTGATGAGTGCCGTGCGACCCTGGAGGGTCCAGATGGATGGAGTAGTGGATGGTTGGTGGACGGCCACCCTGTTCCAACAAGGCTGCGACGTCAGCAAGGCAGTGGTGGAGTCATGTTTTGGGCTGGAATCATGGGAACAGAGCTGGTCGGCCCATTTAGGGTCCCCGAGGGTGTAAGGATGACCTCTGCAAAGTATGAGGAGTTTATGACTGACCACTCTCTTCCCTGGTACAGAATGAAGAACTATGCTTTCCGTAATAAAATCATCTTCATGCATGACAATGCACCATCTCATGCTGCAAAGAATACCTCCGCATCAATGGCTGCTATGGGGATAAAAGGAGAGAAAGTCATGGTGTGGCCTCCATCCTCCCCTGACCTCAATCCTATTGAGAACCTTTGGAGCATCCTCAAGCAAAAGATCTATGAGGGTGGGAGGCAGTTTACATCCAAACAGGAGCTCTGGGAGGCTATTCTGACTTCTTGCAAACAAATCATTAGGCTAAAAAAACAAAACAAACCCATCAGAGAGATAGAAAAACATTAGGCGTGGCCAAAACAACTGTTTGGAACATTCATAAAAAGAAGGAACGCACCGGTGAGCTCAGCAACACCAAAAGACCCGGAAGACCACGGAAAACAACTGTGGTGGATGAGCGAAGAATTCTTTCCTTGGTGAAGAAAACCCCCTTCACAACAGTTGGCCAGATCAAGAACACTCTCCAGGAGGTAGGTGTATGTGTGTCAAAGTCACCAATCAAGAGAAGACTTCACCAGAGTGAATACAGAGGGTTCACCACAAGATGGAAACCATTGGTGAGCCTCAAACACAGGAAGGCCAGATTAGAGTTTGCCAAACGACATGTAAAAAAGCCTTCACAGTTCTGGAACAACATCCTATGGACAGATGAGACCGACATCAACTTGTACCAGAGTGATGGGAAGAGAAGAGGATGGAGAAGGAACTGCTCATGGTCCTCAGCATACCACCTCATCAGTGATCATGGTGGTGGTAGTGTCATGGCGTGGGCATGTATGGCTGCCAATGGAACTGCTTCTCTTGTATTTATTGATGATGTGACTGCTGACAGAAGCAGCCGGATGAATTGTGAAGTGTTTCGGGAATATTATCGGCTCATATTCAGCCAAATGCTTCACAACTCATTGGACGCTTCACAGTGCAGATGGACAATGACCCAAAGCAGACTGCAAAAGCAACCAAAGAAGTGGAATGTTCTGCAATGGCCAATCACCTGACCTGAATCCGATTGAGCATTTCACTTGCTGAAGACAAAACTGAAGGGAAAATGCCCCAAGAACAAGCAGGAACTGAAGACAGTTGCAGTAAAGGCCTGGCAGAGCATCACCAGGGATGACACCCAGCGTCTGGTGAGGTCTATGGGTTCCACACTTCAGGCTGTCATTGACTGCAAAGGATTTGCAACCAAGTATTAAAAAGTGAAAGTTTGATTTATGATTATTATTCTGTCCCATTACTTTTGGTCCCTTAACAAGTGGGAGGCACATAGGCAAACTGTTGTCATTCCTACACCGTTCACCTGATTTGGATGTAAATACCCTCAAATTAAAGCTGACAGTCTGCAGTTAAAGCACATCTTGTTCATTTCATTTCAAATCCATTGTGGTGTATAGAGCCAAAAATGTTAGAATTGTGTCCATGTTCCAATATTTATGGACCTGACTGTATGTATTCAGTATATTACAATGTATAATAGGATGTATATAATGATACAATGTATAATGGAATGTATATAATGATACAATGTATAATGGAATGCATATAATTATACAATGTATAATGGAATGTATATAATGATACAATGTATAATAGGATGTATATAATGATAAAATGTATAATAGAATGTATATAATGATACAATGTATAATAGGATGTATATAATGATACAATGTTTAATGGGATGTATATAATGATACAATGTTTAATGGGATGTATATAATGATACAATGTATAATAGGATGTATATAATGATACAATGTATAATAGATGTATATAATGATACAATGTAAAATAGGATGTATATAATGATACAATGTATAATAGAATGTATATAATGATGCAATGTATAATAGGATGTATATAATGATACAATGTATAATGGAATGTATATAATGATGTAATGTATAATAGGATGTATATAATGATACAATGTATAATGGGATGTATATAATGATACAATGTATAATGGAATGTATATAATGATACAATGTATAATGGGATGTATATAATGATACAATGTATAATAGAATGTATATAATGATACAATGTATAATAGGATGTATATAATGATACAATGTATAATGGAATGTATATAATGATACAATGTATAATAGGATGTATATAATGATACAATGTATAATGGGATGTATATAATGATACAATGTATAATGGAATGTATATAATGATACAATGTATAATAGGATGTATATAATGATACAATGTATAATGGGATGTATATAATGATACAATGTATAATGGAATGTATATAATGCTACAATGTATAATAGGATGTATATAATGATACAATGTATAATAGGATGTATATAATGATACAATGTATAATGGGATTTTATATAATGATACAATGTATAATAGAATGTATATAATGATACAATTCATCTCTCTCCTCCATTCAGAGAGAAAAAAAAAAACAAGTGGGGGGGGGGGGGGTGCTGTATAGTGACTGATCACTGTGATAGCCAATCAGAGGCTATCACATCAATCCATGTGACCCGGGATCATCAGATCGGGGGACCCGGGGCTCTCGGTGACACCCCGGTCTTTGTTCTGGGACCGCACTGTGTGGCACACTCCCAGCACACGGACAGGTATGCAAATATGTGGCCCCCACAGAAAAACAGCCGAGTTCTGTGGGGCCACACGTCTGTGACATCAGTGTCAAGGGATTATGGAGCGGGCGGCCGCCGTGTCCTTAACAACAGCTTCGTTTCGTTCCGAATTGCATTTCCGACAAATCTTTTCCGTTATTCGGAGATTCGGATGTATCCAAATAATGAATTACAAAAGTAACTGATTTAAACGAATCCCAAAAATGAAACAAAATTCGGCTGAAATTCGATTAAAAAAAAATTTGAATTCGCAAAAAAAAATTGAAAATAATTTAAAGAGGAGCTCCGCCCAAAAAGGGGAAGTTTCGCTTTAAGGACTGGTTCCCCGCTCCCTGTTATTTTTTTCAAATTTTTTTTTTAATTTGGTCGAAATCGTTTCGATTACGAACGACTTTTCAGAATCTTGTTGAATCGATTTCTAATTTGGCTGAACCAATTTCAAATACGATTGACTTTTTGATTTTGGTCAAAATGTTTTTTAACTTAATTAAAATACGAATTACCAAAAGGAATCCCCGAAAAACGAATTGAACGAATTTACCAAATCCAAATGCACGAGATTTGTTCGATTTCGAAATGAAACAAAACAATATTTTTTGTGTTGCACCATGACTATTAACAACCATGACTACGCTGCAGGATTCCCCACTGGCTGCGGGATTCCCCACTGGCTGCAGGATTCCCCACTGGCTGCGGGATTCCCCACTGGCTGCAGGATTCCCCACTGGCTGCGGGATTCCCCACTGGCTGCAGGATTCCCCACTGGCTGCGGGATTCCCCACTGGCTGCAGGATTCCCCACTGGCTGTGGGATTCCCCACTAGCTGCGGGATTCCCCACTGGCTGCAGGATTCCCCACTGGCAGCAGAATGGAAAGAAACGAGCGCCGCCATTAAAATAAAAAAGTAAAGGGGGGGGTTGTGTTTTTATTATTATGGGCACTATGTACCCCATATTCACATGGGTGGGGGCCACATTATTAAAGGGGGCTTCTAGATTTTGATGAGTCAGCCCCCCCCTCTCCCCCCGCATCCACACAACCACTGGGCTAGAGTTCTTGTCCTCAACAACATGGGGGGCAAAGTGTATTTGGAGGGGAGCCCCCTCCCCCGAAGCATCCCCACAAGTTGAGAACTTGCAGCCCAGTATGATGTAGGAGATAAGGGGCGGTGCTTGCTCGTCCCCCTCCCCCTTTCCTTGCCTGCTGGGCTGCATGCTCGGATTTTTTTTTTGTGGAGTGAGGTTCCCCTCAAAATCCATTTTGGAGATTGTTAGAAGAACCCTTAGATAAGGTGTGACTCTGATGGAAGGGGGACTCAGATGAGGACTCTGATATAAGGGGGGGACCTTGATGTAAGGGGGACTTTGATGGGGATCCTGATAAAAGGGGGGACCCTGATGAAAGGGGGATACCAATGAGTACCCTGATATAAGGGGAGACCCTGATGTAAGGAGGACTCCCATGGGGATCCTGATATAAGGTTGGATCCTGATGTAAGGGGGACTCTGATGGGGATCCTTGTATAAGGGAGAACCCTGATGTAAGGGGGACTCTGATAGGGATCCTGATAAAGGGGGAACTCTGATGTAAGGGAGGCTGTTATAAGGACCCTGAGATAAGGCGTGACTCTGATGGAAGGGAAACTCTGATGGGGATCCTGATATAAGGGGGGGACTCTGATGTAAGGGGAGCTCCGATGGGGATCCTGATAAGGGGGGACCTTGATGTAAGGGAGACTGTTATAAGGACCCTGAGATAAGGCGTGACTCTGTAAGGGGAACTCCGATGGGGATCCTGATATATGGGGGGACTCTGATGTAAGGGGAACTCCGATGGGGATCCTGATATATGGGGGGACTCTGAAGTAAGGGGAACTCTGATGGGGATCCTGATATAAGGGGGGACTCTGATGTAAGGGAGACTGTTATAAACAGCAAAAATAAAAACAAACATTCCTGATAATGTGTTTATTTAAAAAAAATTTCAATAAAAATAAGAATAGGTGAAATGAGCAATAAATGGCCCCTGAGGGCCCATCGCATCCTTAACACCATCTGAATTTAGCTTTTCTCCTTAATGTAAAGAATGGCAAAATTGGGGAAAAAAAATAATAACATAACTAAAAATATATGAATAAAAATTTTTTAAAAATAGCAAAATTCGAAATTTCAGGAAAAATTATTTTTTTTGTTCTAGTGTTCCCGGTCCTTGCCTTTGGTCTGGTTGGTGTCACCTGATTGGCCCGGCCCGGGATTGCCTCTCGGCGCACTTAATGCTCTCCGCCAGGGGCAGACTGACAACTCATGGGGCCCCCGGGCAATAGGGGATCATGGGGCCCCTGTGTCCTTGCCCAAGCTGAAAAAAGCCTATGAAAAAGGTACCAGGGGCATCTCATGGGGCCCCCTACTGACCCCGGGCCCTTGGGCAGAGCCCGAGTTTCTAGATGGCCCCTGCTCTCTGCTAATTGGTTGTTGGCGGCGCGCACCTTTCCCGACAGCCCGTCTCTAATTGCCGAAAATTGTTCCTCGTGTTAAAAGCTCGTTGATTGATACGGCCCAGAGAATGGTTTCCTATCATCCGATTGGATGGGAAGCAATCAATCACCCGGAGTGATATGTGAGGATTCGGTACAAGGGAGCGCCTGGATCTGACCCACCAATGAGGGAGACATTTTTTTTTTTGGGTGGACATATTTGCTAAAAAATTTTGTATTGTTTATTCTTATTTGTTGAGTTACGACTTTTCATCCTTTTTTCTCTTTTTTATTATCTCTTGAGAAGCTGCGTCCTTCTGGTCCCCGACATTTATAGACGAACCACCTAGGGCTCGGTTACACTCGCTGCGACTGAAACGCACATTAAAGAGCCTGGTCTGCTGATCCCCAACTCAGTAGTAACCCCCAGCTCTGCTGATCCCCCACTCAGTAGTAGCCCCCAGCTCTGCTGATCCCCCGCTCAGTAGTAGCCCCCAGCTCTGCTGATCCCCCGCTCAGTAGTAGCCCCCAGCTCTGCTGATCCCTCTCAGTAGTAACCCCCAGCTCTGCTGATCCCCCACTCAGTAGTAGCCCCCAGCTCTGCTGATCCCCCGCTCAGTAGTAGCCCCCAGCTCTGCTGATCCCTCTCAGTAGTAACCCCCAGCTCTGCTGATCCCTCTCAGTAGTAACCCCCAGCTCTGCTGATCCCTTGCTCTGTAGTAACCCCCAGCTCTGCTGATCCCTCACTCAGTAGTAACCCCCAGCTCTGCTGATCCCTCACTCAGTAGTAACCCCCGGCTCTGCTGATCCCCCACTCAGTAGTAACCCCCGGCTCTGCTGATCCCCCGCTCAGTAGTAACCCCCAGCTCTGCTGATCCCTCACTCAGTAGTAACTCCCAGCTCTGCTGATCCCTCACTCAGTAGTAACCCCCAGCTCTGCTAATCCCCCACTCAGTAGTAACCCCCAGCTCTGCTGATCCCCCACTCAGTAGTAACCCCCAGCTCTGCTGATCCCCCACTCAGTAGTAACCCCCAGCTCTGCTGATCCCTCACTCAGTAGTAACCCCCTGCTCTGCTGATCCCTCACTCAGTAGTAACCCCCGGCTCTGCTGATCCCCCACTCAGTAGTAACCCCCGGCTCTGCTGATCCCCCACTCAGTAGTAACCCCCAGCTCTGCTGATCCCTCGCTCAGTAGTAACCCCCAGCTCTGCTGATCCCCCACTCAGTAGTAACCCCCAGCTCTGCTGATCCCCCGCTCAGTAGTAACCCCCAGCTCTGATGATCCCCAGCTCAGTAGTAACCCCCTGCTCTGCTAATTCCTCACTCAGTAGTAACCACCAGCTCTGCTGATCCCCCACTCAGTAGTAACCCCCAGCTCTGCTGATCCCTCATTCAGTAGTAACCACCGGCTCTGCTGATCCCCCACTCAGTAGTAACCCCAGGCTCTGCTGATCCCCCACTCAGTAGCAAACCCCAGCTCTGCTGATCCCTCGCTGAGTAGTAACCCCCAGCTCTGCTGATCCCCCACTCAGTAGTAACCCCAGGCTCTGCTGATCCCCCACTCAGTAGTAACCCCCAGCTCTGCTGATCCCTCATTCAGTAGTAACCACCGGCTCTGCTGATCCCCCACTCAGTAGCAAACCCCAGCTCTGCTGATCCCTCGCTGAGTAGTAACCCCCAGCTCTGCTGATCCCCCACTCAGTAGTAACCCCAGGCTCTGCTGATCCCCCACTCAGTAGTAACCCCCAGCTCTGCTGATCCCTCATTCAGTAGTAACCACCGGCTCTGCTGATCCCCCACTCAGTAGCAAACCCCAGCTCTGCTGATCCCTCGCTGAGTAGTAACCCCCAGCTCTGCTGATCCCCCACTCAGTAGTAACCCCAGGCTCTGCTGATCCCCCACTCAGTAGTAACCCCCAGCTCTGCTGATCCCCCACTCAGTAGTAACCCCCAGCTCTGCTGATCCCCCACTCAGTAGTAACCTCCAGCTCTGCTGATCCCCTGCTCAGTCCGCAATTCGAAAACAAATTCAAAGTATAAACATTTTGCTTTACTTCAGAGACCGCGTGTATTAGTGGGAGAATATAGCCATCTTCCGAAATTCAAATTGTGAAAAGAATAGAAGTACAACAGAATAGAATCGAAAATAAAACAGTAGAATAAAAAAGAATAGAACAGAAAAATATAGAACAGAATAGAATAAAATAGAAAGAATGTAGCCATTCAGAATTCAAAAAGAATAGAATAGAACAGAAAATAAAACAGTAGAATAAAATAGAATGGAACATAGAGGAACAAAATCGAATAAAATAGAAATAATATTCTTCCGATATTTGTAAAAAAAAGAACAGAATAGAATGGGGGACACGCGGGCGTCAGAGCCCAGCATTGAAGCGTGCCAGGGGACAGGTACTGGTGGGGTGCAGGCAAGGTCTCAGAGAGAGTGCCGGATCTTCCCCACATCTGCTCTTTATGTTTATCAAACCCTATGGCCTTGGGAAGGCGGAGTCCTTGATTGATCGATTGTTGCTGCTCTACCTCAGTGCTGCAAAGAGACATCCCTGGGAAGTGATGGAGCCAGCGGATTAATCATCGTCTCCGGAAACCTGTCTGAGAGTTCTTACTTAAAGGGACACTCCACTGTTCCACCCCAGAAAACAAAATGTGACAGCGCATTTTATGACCATATATCATTTCTTCTGAATAAATCCTCCCTCTGGCTCCTCCCCTTCAGTTTTTCATAGGTGTACCAGCTCCTCCCCTTCAGTCTTACACAGGTGTACTGGCTCCTCCCCTTCAGTCTTGCAGAGGTGTACTGGCTCCTCCCCTTCAGTCTTGCACAGGTGTACCGGTTCCTCCCCTCCAGACTTCCACGGGTGTACCGGCTCCTCCCCCTCAGTCATGCACATGTACTGGCTCCTCCCCTTCAGTCATGCACATGTACTGGCTCCTCCCCTTCAGTCTTGCCCAGGTGTACCGGCTCCTCCCCTTCAGTCTTGCCCAGGTGTACCGGCTCCTCCCCTTCAGTCTTGCACAGCTGTACCGGCTCCTCCCTTTCAGTCTTGCACAGGTGTAAAGGATCCTCCCCTTCAGTCTTGCACAGGTGTACCGGCTCCTCCCCTTCAGTCTTGCACAGGTGTATCGGCTCCTCCCCTCCAGCCTTGCACAGGTGTACCAGCTCCTCCCCTTCAGTCTTGCACAGGTGTAAAGGCTCCTCCCCTTCAGTCTTGCACAGGTGTAAAGGCTCCTCCCCTTAAGTCTTGCACAGGTGCACCAGCTCCTCCCCTCCAGTCTTGCACAGGTGTACTGGCTCCTCCCCTTCAGTCTTGCACAGGTGTACCGGCTCCTCCCCTTCAGTCTTGCACAGGTGTACCGGCTCCTCCCCTTCAGTCTTGCACAGGTGTACCGCCTCCTCCCCTTCAGTCTTGCACAGGTGTACCGGCTCCTCCCGGATTCCCGTTCTTTCAATCATGGAGGCTCAGCATCACATGTGGGTGTTCTGTATGCATATACAGCCTGCCTAGGACCGCCCACTCCTCCAGAAATCCACCTATCAAGGCATTTTGAAAGTTGCATTACTCCCCCCACTGAGGGCTCTTCGGAGGAGTACAGAGGCGGGGTGCTGTGATGTTTTCAAGAAGCTATGTACAGCCCCCTGCTGGCCCCTACCACCAGCCATGATCTGCCTGCATTGCATAGAGAAGCACAGAGGCCCAGGGATGACATCACCAGGTATAAAATAAGGAAGGTAATGAAACGAAAAAGTTTTATTTTGAAACATGAAAATGATAGGGGGGGGGGGACCCCGGGGGAGGGGGACCCCGGCATTTAAACCTACAGAAGGTTGTGGCCACCGGGGTGCAGTGTGGTGACCAGTCAGATTCCATCTTTTCCTACAACCAGGTGAATGTTGGGCGGTCGCCTCCATCCGTCGCTCTTCACGTTCCATAATCCTGGTCCTTATCACAGGAAACACCGGAGAGCGGCAGAGCGCAGGGGGAGCGCGGCCAACGCCGGAACTCTCCGACACGACTTCCTGCAGATGCCTGACATAGCTGAACGGTGACACCAATCTGCACTCAGCCCCAGCGTCATCCGCTTCCTGTTGGTGTTCCTTCGCTTCCCCCGATCCTGCGCTTTCATAACAGCGCCGCCTGACCCGATGGAGGTCACGTGTGTGGAATGCGCTCTCCTGGCGTGTAAAGCGCGGCTCCACCCCAAACTGAGATTGCTGACAAGTTAAATCACACCGACTGGGATGAGAGGAACCCATCGCACTATTCCTCCTACGGAAAGCAATTGTGCTCCCATCATTGGTGTCAGTGGGAGGAATAGTGCCCCATCATTGGTGTCAGTGGGAGGAATAGTGCCCCATCATTGGTGTCAGTGGGAGGAATAGTGCCCCATCATTGGTGTCAGTGGGAGGAATAGTGCCCCATCATTGGTGTCAGTGGGAGGAATAATGCCCCATCACTGGTGTCAGTGGGAGGAATAGTGTCCCATCATTGGTGTCAGTGGGAGGAATAGTGCCCCATCATTGGTGTCAGTGGGAGGAATAGTGCCCCATCATTGGTATCAGTGGGAGGAATAGTGCCCCATCATTGGTATCAGTGGGAGGAATAGTGCCCCATCATTGGTGTCAGTGGGAGGAATAGTGCCCCATCATTGGTGTCAGTGGGAGGAATAGTGCCCCATCATTGGTGTCAGTGGGAGGATTAGTGCCCCATCATTGGTGTCAGTGGGAGGAATAGTGCCCCATCATTGGTATCAGTGGGAGGAATAGTGCCCCATCATTGGTGTCAGTGGGAGGAATAGTGCCCCATTATTGGTGTCAGTGGGAGGAATAGTGCCCGTCATTGGTATCAGTGGGAGGAATAGTGCCCCATCATTGGTGTCAGTGGGAGGAATAGCGCCCCATCATTGGTGTCAGTGGGAGGAATAGTGTCCCATCATTGGTGTCAGTGGGAGGAATAGTGCCCCATCATTGGTGTCAGTGGGAGGAATAGTGTCCTATCATTGGAGAGGGGAGGAGAGAAGAGGAGAAGAGAAAAGAAAAGTGAGGAGAGGAAATTGAATTGACTTTGAATCGTAATTTTTTCAAAGAAATTTTTTAAAAAATGGTGTCCGTTGTGCTCAGCAGCAGGTGAATCCCCCTTTTATACAGAAGGGAAGGCCAGGATTGGTTGGTGTGGTGAGCTCAGCCCAGACATTGATGGATGAGGTTGGGGGTGACAGAGGACAGCAGAGTTCAGGTATCCGGCGGACAGGCTGACGGCGCGATGGGTTAACGGGCACGGCGCGCTCAGGATATGTTACTTTTACCGGCTCGGCGTGGTATTTCCCAGGTCAGGTTCTTGGCTGGCCGCGCTCCAAGTGTTGGAGAGCAGACACATGGCGAGGGCGAATTATTGCTTTGGAGGGATCAAAATGTATTTTTGTTGGACTTGGTGAGCCCTCAGAGGGTCCGCGCTCCGTTAAATCACTAAATAAACAGTCCCACCATTCAAGGTTATAGAAGGGACAATAACACCGCGGACCCCAATCAAATATTTCACTCCATGCTCATTGCCAAGTTTGTTTTTCAAGAGGGAACAAGCTCCGGTTTTTAATTAGGATCTGAATCCGCAAAGCACCCGAGTGTGGTGGGCCTGTGGGCCGGGTCCAGGAAAGAGGGAAAGAGCCTTTAAGGGGAACTCTGGCCTCTACTAGAGTGTCCTGAAATACAAAAAAAGTACCCAAACTATCATGGTGTCATGACACCCGGGACCCATTCTACAGTGCCTGAAATCCTGACCTGAATCCTAATTGGAGAGGAGAGGGGAGGGGAGGAGGGGAGAAGAGAGGAGAGGAGAGGGGAGGGGAGGGGAGGGGAGGGGAGAGGAGAGGAGAGGGGAGAGGAGAGGAGTAGAAACAGGTGGAGGGGAAAAGAAGAGAGAAGAGAGAATAGGAGGTGAGAAAAAAGGGGAAGAGAGAAGAGGATGGGAAAGAGGAAAAAATAAAAGGGAAGAGAGCTAAAAGATGGAGAGGAGGAAGGAAAAGGGAGAGGAGTAGAAAAGTGTGAAGGGGAGAAGAGGAGAAAAGAGGGGAAGAGAGGAAAGAATGTCAGGGCAGGGGCCGAGGAACGGACAGGCAGGCCTAACAATGTAACGCACTGGCTGACGACAACCACCACCCACAGACCGAAGTCCCTCAGGGCGCGGAGTCTAAGTCCCAGGCTGCCCTTCACCAGGGCCCCTGATGGTGGGGATGGACTTGACGCAGCCAGGAACCAGGTCGCGGCCCCCGAGACACCTCAGCTGCGGCAATGGCCGCCGCCAATGGCGTGTAGCTGGTGGAAGAGACAAAAGAGTAGTCAGACAAGCCGGGGTCAACAACAACAGGACAAAACAGTACAGGACAGCAGACGAGAATCACAGGTCACCAGCCGGGTTCAGCAACAGAGGGTCAGATCAAAGGAGAATACAAAGAATGGTCGAGTCACAAGCCGAATCAGATACCAGGAGAGTCACGAGAGTCAGAACAGAGTAATAGCAACACGAAGACACAAGTGCAAAGAGCATGTGCGGGCCACAGGCTTATATGTCATCAGCCACACCCCTCTGGGGGATGGACCTCAGAGACCTGAAGGCATAAAAGGATTCCCATCATGCACAGCAGAATCCAAGATGGACGCCAGCACATGGAGTAACATAACCTCTGGGAAAAGGTAGGACCTTGACAAAGAAGAAGGGAGAGGATAGAAAAGAAGAGGAGAGGGAGGGGAGGGGAAAAGAGGAGAGGAAAGAAGAGTAGATGAGAGGAGAGGAGAGGAAAGAAGAGGAGAGGAGAGAAAAGAAGAAGTGAAGATTGGAGAGGAAAGAAGAGGAGAGAGAGGGGAGGGGAGTAGAGGAAAGAAGAAGTGAAGAGAGGAGCAGAAAGAAGAGAAGAGGAGAAGAGAGGAGAGGAAAGAAGAGGAGAGGGAGGGGAGAGGAGAGGAAAGAAGAGGAGTAAGAGGAGAGGGGAGGAGAGGAGAGAGGAAAGGAGGAGAGGGGAGAAGAGGAGGGGGGAGGAGAGGGGAGAAGAGAAGAAAGGAGAGGAAAGAAGAGGAGAGGGAGGGGAGAGGAGAAGAGAGGAGAGTAGAGGGAAGGGGAGTAAGAGGAAAGGGGAGGAGAGGAGAAGAGAGGAGAGGGGAAGGGAGGGGAGGAGAGAGGAAAGGAGGAGGGCAGAGGAGAGGAGGGGAGAGGGGAGGAGGGGAGGGGGGGAGAAGGAGGGGGTGGGAGGAAAGGAGAGACAGGAGAGGGAGATGGGAGCAGAGGAGAGGAAAGAAGAGAAGAGGATAAGAAAGAAAAGGGGAGGAGAGGAAAGAAGAGGGGAGAAGCTGAGAAACAAATGTAGGGGAAAAGAAAAGAGAAGAATGAATAGGAGGTGAGAAAAGAGGGGAATAGAGAAAAGGATGGGAAAGAGGAAAAAAGAAAAAGGGAAGAGAGCTAAGAGATGGAGAGGAGAAAGGAAAAAGGAGAGGAGAGGAGAAGAAAGAGAGAAGAGGAGGTGAGAAAAGAGGAGAGAAGAGGAAAGTAGAGGAGAGGAGGATGGGGAGAAAAAGGGAGAGAAGAGGAGAGGAAAGTAAAGGAGAGAGGAGAAGAGTAGTAAGGGGTGGAGGGGAGAAGGAGACAGAAGAGAGGATGTATGAGGGGAGAGGAGAAAAGAGGGGAGGAGAGAAGAGCAAAGAAGAGGGGAGAGGAGAGGAGCAGAAAAGTGTGGAGAAGAGAAGAAGAGAGAAGAGAGGAGGGTAGGAGGTGAAAAGAGGAGAGGAGATAAGAGGATGGGAGAAAGGAAAGGAGAGAAGGGAAGATGGCAAAGAGAGGGAGGGGAGGAAGAAAAAAAAGAGGGGATGGTAGGAGGAAAGAGGGGACAGCAGAGAAGAAGTGAGGAGAAAGGGAGAAAAGGACAGAGGAGGAGAAGGGACGGGGGAAGCGGAGAAGAGTATGGAGGGGAAGAAAAGAGGATAGAAGAGGTGATGGGAGGGAAAGGGAAAAGAGGAAATAGAGCAGGGAAGGAGTTGGAAGGCAAAGGGAGGAGAGAAGCAGAAACAAGTTATAGAGCAAAAAGGAGAGGAGAGGGGGAAGATGAGATGAGGAGAGGACAGCAGTTGAGGGGGTGGTGGAGGGGAGAGGGATGGGGGTTGAGAGAGAAGGTAGAGGAATTGGAGAGAGGAGGAGAGGGTGGGAAGGGGGGGGATAAGAGGGGAGGAGAGGAGAGGAGAGGGGAGGGTAGGGGAGAAGAGGAGAGGAGAGGGGAGGGGAGAAGAGGAGAGGGGAGGGGAGGGGAGTACAGGGTAAAGGTAAGAAAGGACAGAGGAGGAGAGGTAGGAGGGAAGCTGAAGAGGAGAGAAGAAGAAGGAAGTGAGGGGAGAGGGTGATGCAGAGGAGGGAAGGGGTGGACAGCAGATTGGAAACAGGAGAAGAGAAGCAAATACAACAGAAAGAGAAAAGACAAGGAGTGGGGGGACAGCAGTTGTGGGGGGGGGGTATTCAGAGAGAAGGAGAGAAAGGGGGAGGAGAAGAGGGGGGTGTTCGAGGGAAGGGGAATAGAGTAAAAGAGAAGTGAGAGGGGAGAAGAGGAGAGCAGAAGACAGGAGAGAGGGGAGGAGAAGTGTGGACAAGAGAGAAGAGTGGAGAAGGGGAGAAAGGAGAGGAGGGCTGTGAAGGAAAGGACAGGAGATTGGGGAATTGAGTAGAGGTCCAGATAGGAGAAAAGAAGAGGAAGGATGAGGGGAGAAAAAATGGAAGTGGAGGAGTGGGGACTGGCAGAAGAGACAGGAGGAGAGGCAGAGAAGAGAATGGAGAAGAGGAGAGCAGAGAGGAAAGGAAGAGAAGAGAAGAAAAGAGGAGAGGAGAGGAGAAAAGAGAAGAGAAGAAAAGAGGAGAGGAGAGAAGAGAAGGAGAAGGAGGTTGCCTTCATCAAAGGTTCTTCATGAGCCTCATATTTGTACTGCCAGGAATGTATGCTTTTTAGGCCTTTGTGTTCACCTTTCCTCATACCACGCAGACTGAATTTATAACCCACCTTTATTTCTCGGTGTAGATCGACTTTCAAGGAATTCTGAGCGATTCAGGAAGAAATGCTCTGAGAGTGAGGTGGGCAAGCAAATCTCCTGTCTTCCCACATGCTTGGCCATGAACAGAAGGCATGGTTGGAGGTAGGGAGGTGGAGGGTTATATATTCGATCTCCCAGGAGGAGGCAGGAATATATTGTTCTAACAGGAAGACAAAACATACACAGAGCCGCCATGTCTGCCCGTCAGCCACATCCAGGATACGAGGCACTCGGACGTCCTGATGGACACATACAGCTGAAAGAGAAGCTGCAGCATGTTTTCAGTGAGGACCTTTCTATGAGCTCCATCTCCGACATCATCTTCATGTTTTTATATATGTTTGCTTTGCCTTAACGATGTAGACATATTTATTACTGTGATTTGTTGGTTAATCATCGATTGTCCATCTATGGTATATGTGAGGACCCTCAAAGCTGAAACTGGTTACATCAGCCATTCACAGGGGCTCCTTGAGCTGTGGGTGATTGACCCCCCATTTGATAGTACCTGCGCAGTTCTGGGACTAATGTCACTTGGCAAAGCCAATAGCATGACACCAATTATCTTTTTTTTCGGTCTGTAAGGTTGGCATTCTTTCTATGGACCCCCAACACCCCCCCCCCCCCCCCGAAGGCCTGAAAATTAATTTTGAGGTTTCCTCTGGGGTACAAAGGTTGGGAACGGTTGGGTTTATGTTTTGCTTTCCTTGGTTCCTCCATTTTCATCAACTTGCTAATTATATTTTAAATAAAAACTTTCTATTTCCTTTACGTACCTTATTTTAGACCATCACTGGCTCTATGTGCTTCTCTAAGCAATGCAGGCACTTTATGGACTCCATAGTGGCCCAGAGATGGAGTCTTCTGACAGCCAATGGGCAGGAGCCATGTCACCACTAAGCGACACTGCAGACTGGACCCTCCCATAGCACAGATCATAAGAAAGGAAGACCTGCGTTGTGGTCGGGGGTCAGGCACGGAGACCAGTAGCTATAGCAGTAGAGAGGCTCCCACCGGCCAGATGGGTAAGTGCAGCAGCAGGTCTCCCTGGAACAGGGGTGCTCAGTCTGTGACCCCCGGGCCCTCTGATGTGGCCCTCCACCTCAAACTGAAAGCAGGAGTTTTAGTACGTTTTCAGAAAGTGCACCACACCTGCAATATACAATAGACGTCTATGGTAGGAAAGCCGCAGGTAAACTGCAGCGCATCATTGTGAAAGCAGCCTTATAGGGGGCTCAGGACAGTAAGGACTCCGGTTTTGGGGGCAGTAAAACCCCATAGTTGAGACGTGTTTTTACCATACACCTCCAACCACTGGCGTACTGGGGCTCGACTACATTCACAGTCCCTTGGGGACTTCATGGCTGAAATACTGTCAGAGCATACCCCCTATGAGTAAGTGCGGTTGCACGAAACGCGTCAGTGAGGAACTGCGGCACAGTGACGTTTACCACCGCCGGCACCACTGGGGTCCCGGCGGTCAACTTTCTTGTCTGGTCAGTACTGTTTTTATCATAGCCTTTTTTGCTGAAATAAACGCACGCATGTTTAAGCGGTATCACGCTATTCTGGCCTCCTTGTTTCTCTCTGTGGTTCTCTGGTGAGCTTCCAACTACCTGCAGTGAAAGAGCAATAGGGGACAGAGCCATGCATGACAGCTGAGGGTCTACTTCGCAGAGATTGACCAGATCTTGCCTTTGATGAATCCTGGAATCATACCTTGAGAGGGGTTATCTCTTACATGCGCATATTGGTTGTGCATCTGGTGAGTGCACAATCTTTTATCAGTTTTGGATATCACCATACATCACCTTTTTTTGATTTTCACCACGTGTCAACAGGGATCCATTTGATCCTTCACATCACCCTACTCACTGGGAGATTGTGAATTATATATTTGTATGACAAATTGAGACTTTTAAGGGATAGTATAACTATACCCGACCTGCGTTTTGCAGTGATATATTCGTGCACTTTGATATTTTGCATGTTTAATGTATAAGCGCTGCACCTTACTTATATGTGAATCTTTGGAGGTTGTTTTTTGGTACCTTTTGTGTTCAGCGGCTTCGTTATTTTTAGCGCTCACTTATACCCATTGTTACAGTATAGTTTGATATTAAATAGTTGGAAAATTGGAAGCCAGTGGAGGGATTGGCAGAGAGGAGTGGAGGACACTGAATGGAGGCCAGTGGAGGGATTGGCAGAGAGGGGTGGAGGACACTGAGTGGAGGCCAGTTGAGGGATTGGCAGAGAGGGATGGAGGACACTGACTGGAGGCCAGTGGAGGGATTGGCAGAGAGTGGTGGAGGACACTGAGTGGAGGTCGGTGGAGGGATTGGTAGAGATGGGTGGAGGACACTGAATGCCGGCTAATGGAGAGATTGGTAGAGAGGGGTGGATGACACTGAGTGGAGGTCGGTGGAGGGATTGGCAGAGAGTGGTGGAGGACACTGAGCAGAGGCAAGTGGAGGGACTGGCACAGAGGAGTGGAGGACACTGAATGAAGGCCAGCGGAGGGATTGGCAGAGAGGGGTGGAGGACACTGAATGGAGGCCAGTGGAGAGATTGGCAGAGAGGGGTGGAGGACACTGAATGTAGGCCAGTGGAGGGATTGGCAGAGAGGGGTGGAGGACACTGAATGGAAGCCAGTGGAGAGATTGGCAGAGAGGGGTGGAGGACACTGAATGGAGGTCAGTGGAGGGATTGGCAGAGAGGGGTGGAGGACATTGAATGCTGGCTAATGAAGGGATTGGCAGAGAGGGGTGGAGGACACTGAGTGGAGGTCGGTGGAGGGATTGGTAGAGAGGGGTGGAGGACACTGAGTGGAGGTCGGTGGAGGGATTGGTAGAGAGGGGTGGAGGACACTGAGTAGAGGTCAGTGGAGGGATTGGTAGAGAGGGGTGGAGGGCACTGAGTGGAGGATCGGTGGAGGGATTGGTAGAGAGGGGTGGAGGACACTGAGTGGAGGTCAGTGGAGGGATTGGTAGAGAGGGGTGGAGGACACTGAGTGGAGGTCGGTGGAGGGATTGGTAGAGAGGGGTGGAGGACACTGAGTAGAGGTCAGTGGAGGAATTGGTAGAGAGGGGTGGAGGGCACTGAGTGGAGGTCGGTGGAGGGATTGGTAGAGAGGGGTGGAGGGCACTGAGTGGAGGTCAGTGGAGGGATTGGTAGAGAGGGGTGGAGGACACTGAGTGGAGGTCGGTGGAGGGATTGGTAGAGAGGGGTGGAGGGCACTGAGTGGAGGTCAGTGGAGGGATTGGTAGAGAGGGGTGGAGGACACTGAGTGGAGGTCGGTGGAGGGATTGGTAGAGAGGGGTGGAGGACACTGAGTGGAGGTCAGTGGAGGGATTGGTAGAGAGGGGTGGAGGGCACTGAGTGGAGGTCGGTGGAGGGATTGGTAGAGAGGGGTGGAGGACACTGAGTGGAGGTCAGTGGAGGGATTGGTAGAGAGGGGTGGAGGGCACTGAGTGGAGGTTGGTGGAGGGATTGGTAGAGAGGGGTGGAGGGCACTGAGCGGTTGTCATGTGGATGGTTGTCTGGAAGCCAAGACTGATGGAAAACAATGAGACTCCTTTGGCAGACGTGATATATTAGCATTCTGTGTACTCAGTTATGTTCCCGAAGTTGATGTTGAACAATCACGGGACGACTTTTTGTTTTTTCCCATATTCTATAGAATACTCTGCAGCCCTTTACTTTGTAACGGTTTAATCTCGGGGTTTGTTCTTCTCAATCTGAAAAGTGATCAAAACCTTGCGAATATTTTTTTTTCTTCTTTGATGGCGGGAGTTCCGATGTCATCAGAATGTAATAAATGAGGCTTTAGATAAGGCGCACACTGTTCACGGTGCTTAGGATGTCATATGAATATTCATTTCCTCTATTAGGGGGCTGAAGATTAGGGCTGGAAATATTCATTCCCTCAAAAAACACAAAAACAGAGCAGAGGATTAACTCCAATCCCAAAGGTCCCGATCAATCTCCTCGGAAGACCCCCCTCGGAAATGAAGTCTTTGTGAAGGAGACGCGGAGAGATGAAAATGTAGACTCCAGACCAGGTATTGTACTTGTCCTGATTATCATCTGTGGAGGCGAGCCAGGACATCAAGTCGGTTAAGGAACACAAAGGAGGCCCAACATCATGGAGAGATATCGAGGATTAGGAATTGAGACCCCCAGATCCATCACCAGAGCTGTTACAACGACTTTCGCTAATCTTCCACGTGTTGCAACGGAAAGTAATGCAATCCCTGGGAAGCGAAGGAGAGCGTCCCCTACCCCTTCGTATGGGAGGAAACCATTGGCTGCAGTGGTGGCTGCGCACTTTGGTTCAGCAGATGTTTTACATTGTAGAAGAGGTCCAGATAAAACATTCTTCTTGTTGTGACGGAAAGAAAAGAATCGCATCTGGAAGACAAAAAAAGTGTTATATTCCTCCGTCCTCCAATAGAATCGCAAATTAGAGAGACAAACGGAGAGAGGATGGGAAGCTGCCATCTGGGCGAGCTTGTGTACATCACTCCCACACCAAACAACATAGGATTTCTTTTGGTGGAGCATATTTATTCAACAATGCTAATGCAGCCTATCCAATCACTAGAGAGCGGTGACATCACCGAGAATGCAGCCTATCCAATCATTAGAGAGCGATGACATCACCGAGAATGCAGCCTATCCAATCATTAGAGAGCGATGACATCACTGAGAATGCACCATATCCAATCATTAGAGAGCGATGACATCACTGAGAATGCTGCCTATCCAATCACTAGAGAGCGGTGACATCACTGAGAATGCAGCCTATCCAATCACTAGAGAGCGGTGACATCACTGAGAATGCAGCCTATCCAATCATTTGAGAGCGGTGACATCACCGAGAATGTAGCCTATCCATTCACTAGAGAGCGGTGACATCACTGAGAATGCAGCCTATCCAATCATTAGAGAGCGGTGACATCACTGATAATGCAGCCTATCCATTCACTAGAGAGCGGTGACATCACTGAGAATGCAGCCTATCCAATCATTAGAGAGCGATGACATCACTGAGAATGCAGCCTATCCAATCATTAGAGAGCGGTGACATCACTGAGAATGCACCATATCATTAGAGAGTGATGACATCACCGAGAATGCAGCCTATCCATTCACTAGAGAGCGATGACATCACTGAGAATGCAGCCTATCCAATCACTAGAGAGCGATGACATCACTGGGAATGCAGCCTATCCATTCACTAGAGAGCGATGACATCACTGAGAATGCAGCCTATCCAATCACTAGAGAGCGATGCCATCACCGAGAATGCAGCCTATCCAATCACTGGAGAGCGGTGACATCACTGAGAATGCAGCCTATCCAATCACTAGAGAGCGATGACATCACTGAGAATGCAGCCAATCCAATCACTAGAGAGCGATGACATCACTGAGAATGCAGCCTATCTGTAAGGGACCGCCCGGCGGTACTACTAGCACTCCACTGAATAGGCGTCCCCAGCGCACGGAGTCTAAGTCCCAGGGTGCTTGTTCACCAGGGCCCCTGATGGTGGGGATGGACTTGGAGCTCCCTGAGACCAGGTCGTGACTACTGGGTGCGCCCGTCAGTGGTAGTAGTATGCGCAAGGGGCTCCCACGGGGAAGAGTCTGATGTGAAGAGGTCAGAAGACCCCGCTGCAAGGGATGGATGGATGGATGAGCAAGGTCAGACGGGCCGGGTCGGTAACAGAGAGGACGGCAAGGTACAAGGCAGCGGGCATAGAATGGTCGGGTCACACGCCAGGTCAGCAACAGCAGGTCAAATCCAATAGGGGGCATTCAGGAGAGAGGTCAGGCAAAGCAAGGGTCAGAGCAGGAGAAAGCAGCAAGGTCAGGTACAATCCGGGTCAAAACTTACAAGGGGCACAGGATCACAGGTTCACAGGATGCAGGGAAGACCAGAAGGCACTGAATGACAGCTCAGGGCCATTTAAATATCCCGCCCTGCGCTGCCATTGGTGCCCAGCGGGCGGCCGCGGCTTCTACTGCGCATGCGCGAACTCGAACGCCGCGGCCGGCCCGGACCTAGTGCCCGTGTCCCTGCACAGGGCGGTGCACTGCGCCTGTGCCGGGACCATCGCGGCAGGGATCGAGGAGATCCCTGACATTGCCCCCCCCCTACGGGCAACCTCCGGATGCCCACCCGATCTCTCCACCACGGGTGATCGCGAAAGAACCTCCGGACAAGTCTGGGTGCATGGACATTACGGGCTGGTTCCCAAGAATTGTCCTCAGGGCCATAGCCCTTCCATTTGATAAGGAATTGGGTCTGGCCTCCCCTCCTCCGACACTTCAGGATCGTTTCAACCTCAAACTCTTCTTCTCCTTCGACCGTTACCGCTTCCGGGGGTCTAGATTCCCGGTCAGGGAAGGCATCTGGGACCACTGGCTTCAGCAGGGACACATGGAAGACCGGGTGGATCTTGAGCGTGTCAGGGAGGGCGAGTTCGTAGGCCACTTCGTTAACCATCCGTTTAATGCAGAAGGGGCCTATAAATTTGGACCCCAATTTCTTTGACGGGCAAAGCATCTTTAAATTGGACGTCGCCAGCCAAACCTTCTCCCCAGGCCGCAATACCAGATCTCCTCTCCGTTTCCTGTTGGATGCTTTCCTGTAGTCTTCCTGGGCCCGACTGATGGCCACTTGAAGCTTCTTATTGTTCGCAGCGAAGAACGTTACCACATCTTGTGTTGCTGGTACTGGGCATTCCGACACCAAATCCGGGAGGAAGACTGGGTGAAAGCCATAGTTGGCAAAGAACGGGGACTGCCCTGTTGCTGAGTGGCGGGCGTTGTTATACGCAAATTCCGCTAGAGGTAGAAGTGGCAGCCAGTCATCTTGAGTAAACGAGGTATAGCATCTCAAGTATTGCTCCAAGGTCTGATTGGTCCTTTCGGTTTGACCGTTAGTTTGAGGGTGGAACGCAGAGGAGAGAGATAATTTGATGTCCAGGGCCTTGCACAGTGCTCTCCAGAATCTGGACGTGAACTGGACCCCTCGGTCCGAGACAATGTCTTCGGGGACCCCATGCAACCTGACTACCTCACGAATGAAGACTCGCGCGGTCTCGGCCGCCGAGGGGGTTTTCTTCAACGGGATGAAGTGGGCCATCTTGGACAAGCGGTCCACGACTACCAGGATTGCCGTGTGGTCTCGGGATGGCGGAAGCTCGACTATAAAGTCTAATGAGATCTTTTGCCAAGGCCGTTCAGGAATAGGTAAGGGTCGCAGCAGACCCCAAACCTTGTTTCTTGATGGCTTGTTCTTCTGGCAGGTGACACAGGACCTTACATAGCCCTTACAATCCTTAGCCATGTCTGGCCACCAGAATGAGCGTCGGAGAAGTTCCAGGGTCTTTTCTGGGCCAAAGTGCCCCGCCATCGGGTGGTCGTGGCAATGCCCCAAGACCAGGGTTCGGGCTTCGTCCGGCACCACAATTCGATCTTCCCTCCATAGGAGTCCCCCTTTGTTCTGGAGCGGCCCTCCGCCTGGGGTAGAGAAGTTTGTGGATGCTTCCATTAGTCTGGAACAAAGGTCCGACTGAAGGACCAAGAAGTTACCCGAGGACAGGATGGTGTCGGGTACTGGGGTCTCCTTGGCGTCTTCGTACATCCGTGATAACGCATCCGGCTTAGTGTTCTTTGATCCAGGCCGGTACGTAATGTGGAAGTTGAATCTTGAAAAGAATAGTGCCCATCTCGCCTGTCGCGGGCGTAGACGCTTGGCGGTTCTCAGATACTCTAAGTTCTTGTGGTCAGTAAATATTAAGATGGGGTGCACCGCACCTTCCAGCAGGTACCTCCATTCCTCTAACGCCGTTTTGATCGCTAGTAGCTCTCGATCACCGATATCATAGTTCCTCTCCGCTGGGGTAAGCTTCCGTGAGAAGAACGCTACAGGGTGGAGCAGTTCCTTGGTGCCTTTTCGTTGGGAGAGGATGGAGCCTACCGCATTCTCCGACGCATCTACCTCCAAGATATAGGGCAGAGCGGCGTCTGGGTGACCCAAAATGGGTGCCGAAGTGAACAGCTTCTTCAAGACTTCGAAAGCTCCCTGCGCTTCTGGTGTCCATCTGAATCGGGTTCCCAGCTTGGTTAGCTGAGTAATGGGGGAGACCAGACCCGAGAAGTTCTTGATGAACTTCCGGTAAAAATTTGCAAAGCCGATGAATCGTTGGACGCCTTTCCTGTCTGTGGGTTCAGGCCAATCCAGTATTGCAGCGACCTTCTGGGGATCCATCGCGACCCCCGCGGTGGAGATAATCAGGCCCAAGAAGGCAATGCTGGATTGTTCAAAACAACATTTTTCTGCCTTGGCGTACAACCCATGCTGCCGCAACCGCCCCAATACTTTTGCTACATGTATTCTGTGTTCCCCCAAAGACGGGGAGAAAATCAGAATATCGTCTAAATAAACGATCACAAAGACATCCAGAAAGTCCCTAAAAATATCATTTACAAAGTGTTGAAAAGTGGCCGGAGCATTGCACAACCCGAACGGCATGACCAGATATTCAAAATGACCGAAGCGGGTGCGGAAGGCCGTCTTCCACTCGTCCCCCTCCCTTATGCGAATCAAGTTGTACGCCCCCCTCAGATCCAGCTTGGTAAAAACTACTGCTGACTTTAAACTTTGGAACAGCTCAGGTACCAACGGTAGTGGGTAACGGTTTTTTATCGTGACCCTGTTCAATTCCCTGTAATCGATACATGGCCTTAAGGTTTTATCTTTCTTTTCAACAAAGAAGATTCCCGCCCCCGCCGGTGAAGTGGAGTGGCGGATGAACCCCTTCTGGAGGCTGTCCTCGATATATTCCTTTAGAGCCCCCAATTCGGGCTCTGAAAGGGGGAAGATTCGCCCAAAAGGAATTTCTGGGCCGGGTAACAGGTCAATGGGGCAGTCATAAGGGCGGTGGGGCGGTAGAGTATCGGCTCCCTGTTTGCTGAACACATCTAGAAACCCATGGTAGACCGCAGGGATTACTTGTTTTAATTCAGCTTCCCCCTCAGAGCACAGGAGGATTTGGGGGGCCCCCGGGCCCGAAGTGCGGCAGTATATCCGACAGTATGGGGAAGGGAACGTGATTACTCCGGTCTCCCAGTTAATCTGGGGGTTATGGGCCCGTAACCATGGGAGCCCCAGAATGACTGGGAAGAGGGGTGAAGCTATAGCATCCAGGCGGAGGAGTTCCTGGTGCTGGCCGGCAATGACAGTGGTGATGGAGGGGGTTTCCTGGTTCACTACCCCCGATTTTATCCGGGAACCGTCGGCCAAATAAATATTGAACCCCTTCTGTTTCAATTGAAGGGGAATACCCTGCTGGTGAGCAAAATTAATATCCAAGAAGCAGCTGCATGCCCCAGAGTCAATTATGGCCGATACTTCCACGGTCCTTTCTGGAAGCTGAAAGGAAAGGGGTACCACTAAGGGATGGACCAACATTGCCAAGGGATAAGGAAGAAGAGGTGCACTTACTCAGTTTCTGCGGGCAGGATCGTACCATATGACCAGCTTCACCACAGTAGAGGCACAGGTTCTGGGATCGTCTGCGCAGATGTTCCTCTGGGGATAGTTTAGGCCGTGCCAGGCCGAGTTGCATGGGTTCGGGGTTATCTCCAGGTGGCCGGTTTTGGATGATTGGCCTAGGTGTTTGACTGGGACCTTGAAATGATCCCCAGGGATTTCCATGACCCTGGCCGGACCTCTCAAACCTGCGTTCCCGCAGTCTACGGTCAATTTTAATGGTCAGTGCTATTAAGTCCTCTAAAGTCTCAGGTACCTCCACCCGGGCGAGCTCGTCTTTCAGGCCATCTGATAGGCCAATACGGAACTGATGCAGGAGTGCGAACTCGTTCCAGCGAGTATCCCCCATCCATCGCCTAAATTCAGCTGCGTACTCCTCCGCCGCTCGGCGGCCTTGCCGGAGCGTGTACAGAGTAGCTTCAGCAGAAGCTGCCCGCTGCGGGTCATCATAAAGGATGGCCATAGCATCAAAAAAAACTGTCAACCGAACTGAGGTGAGGGTCATTTTTTCCCCGTAATCGATGGGCCCAGTCTTGGGGTTCACCCTGCAGAAGGGAGATGACGAACCCCACCTTCACGGATTCAGTCACGAAGGTTCGGGGTTGTAGCTCAAAATAGAGGAGGCAGGACTCGCGGAATGATCTGAAGCGTGTGCGGTCCCCGTGGAAACGTTCCGGTAAGGGTACTCGGGGGTCGGCCGCCGGGAGTGGTGCGGATGCCCCAGACACCAGCACAGGGGCTGCTACGGCTGGAGGTGCGGGGACCGTGGCCTGTGGGGCGGCAGCGGATATAGTGCAGGTCTGGAATTGAGTTTCAATCTGCTGGCATCTATCCTGCAGGGCCGATACGGTCTGTGTCAAATTGGACAGGTGCCTGCAGATCTCCTCCAGCGGTGAGGGACCTCCTCTAGACTCAGTCATGGCCTTCTGGTACTGTAAGGGACCGCCCGGCGGTACTACTAGCACTCCACTGAATAGGCGTCCCCAGCGCACGGAATCTAAGTCCCAGGGTGCTTGTTCACCAGGGCCCCTGATGGTGGGGATGGACTTGGAGCTCCCTGAGACCAGGTCGTGACTACTGGGTGCGCCCGTCAGTGGTAGTAGTATGCACCAAGGGCTCCCACGGGGAAGAGTCTGATGTGAGGAGGTCAGAAGACCCCGCTGCAAGGGATGGATGGATGGATGAGCAAGGTCAGACGGGCCGGGTCGGTAACAGAGAGGACGGCAAGGTACAAGGCAGCGGGCATAGAATAGTCGGGTCACACGCCAGGTCAGCAACAGCAGGTCAAATCCAATAGGGGGCATTCAGGAGAGAGGTCAGGCAAAGCAAGGGTCAGAGCAGGAGAAAGCAGCAAGGTCAGGTACAATCCGGGTCAAAACTTACAAGGGGCACAGGATCACAGGATGCAGGGAAGACCAGAAGGCACTGAATGACAGCTCAGGGCCATTTAAATATCCCGCCCTGCGCTGCCATTGGTGCCCAGCGGGCGGCCGCGGCTTGCGCATGCGCATGCGCGAACTCGAACGCCGCGGCCGGCCCGGACCTAGTGCCCGTGTCCCTGCACAGGGCGGTGCACTGCGCCTGCCCCGGGACCATCGCGGCAGGGATCGAGGAGATCCCTGACACTATCCAATCACTAGAGAGCGATGACATCACTGAGAATGCAGCCAATCCAATCACTAGAGAGCGGTGACATCACTGAGAATGCAGCCTATCCAATCATTAGAGAGCGGTGACATCACTGAGAATGCAGCCTATCCAATCACTAGAGAGCGATGACATCACTGAGAATGCAGCCAATCCAATCATTAGAGAGCGATGACATCACTGAGAATGCAGCCTATCCATTCACTAGAGAGCGATGACATCACTGAGAATGCAGCCTATCCAATCACTAGAGAGCGGTGACATCACTGAGAACGCAGCCTATCCAATCACTAGAGAGCGGTGACATCACTGAGAATGCAGCCTATCCATTCACTAGAAACTGATGACATCACTGAGAATGCAGCCTATCCATTCACTAGAGAGCGGTGACATCACTGAGAATGCAGCCTATCCATTCACTAGAGAGCGGTGACATCACTGAGAATGCAGCCTATCCATTCACTAGAGAGCAGTGACATCACTGAGAATGCAGCCTATCCAATCACTAGAGAGTGGTGACATCACTGAGAACGCAGCCTATCCAATCACTAGAGAGCGGTGACATCACTGAGAATGCAGCCTATCCATTCACTAGAAACTGATGACATCACTGAGAATGCAGCCTATCCATTCACTAGAGAGCGGTGACATCACTGAGAATGCAGCCTATCCATTCACTAGAAACTGATGACATCACTGAGAATGCAGCCTATCCATTCACTAGAAACTGATGACATCACTGAGAATGCAGCCTATCCATTCACTAGAGAGCGGTGACATCACTGAGAATGCACCATATCCAATCACTAGAGAGTGGTGACATCACTGAGAACGCAGCCTATCCAATCACTAGAGAGCGGTGACATCACTGAGAATGCAGCCTATCCATTCACTAGAAACTGATGACATCACTGAGAATGCAGCCTATCCATTCACTAGAGAGCGATGACATCACTGAGAATGCAGCCTATCTGTTCACTAGAGAGCGATGACATCACTGAGAATGCAGCCTATCTGTTCACTAGAGAGCGATGACATCACTGAGAATGCAGCCTATCTGTTCACTAGAGAGCGATGACATCACTGAGAATGCAGCCTATCTGTTCACTAGAGAGCAATGACATCACAGAGAATGCAGTCTATGAACTCCAGCAGCCCCTCATACTGCTCCCCCTGACATTATCCCAATCTGCTTTTCTCTCCGGAAGGCGGACGCCATGTTTGTTTGGGCATCATTCACAATCTCCTTCCTGGACTTAAGTATCAACCCAGAGAGGATCAATCCGGGTGCCTGTGTGGATCCTGGCAGTGTCGGGCTGATTTGTGAGACATAGTTCAGCCTCTGCTGCAGATTGTCACTATGACTACCTGACCTGCTACAAAGTTACAATGTACAGTCTGATCACTGGGGGAGGAGACTGAGGAGATGCCTCCTCCTCCTCCTTCTACAAAGTTACAATGTACAGTCTGACCACTGGGGGAGGAGAGACTGAGGAAATGACTCCTCCCCCTTCTACAAAGTTACAATGTACAGTCTGATCACTGTGGGAGGGGAGACTGAGGAAATGACTCCTCCCCCTTCTACAAAGTTACAATGTACAGTCTGATAACTGGGGGAGGGGAGACTGAGGAAACGCCTCCTCCTCCTACAAAGTTACAATGTACAGTCTGATCACTGGGGGAGGAGACTGAGGAAATGCTACCTCCTCCTACAAAGTTACAATGTACAGTCTGATCACTGGGGGAAGGGGGGGACTGAGGGAATGCCTCCTCCCCCTTCTACAAAGTTACAATGTACAGTCTGATCATTGGGGGAGGGGAGATTGAGGAAACGCCTCCTTCTCCTACAAAGTTACAATGTACAGTCTGATCACTGGGGGAAGGGGGGACTGAGGAAATGCCTCCTCCCCCTTCTACAAAGTTACAATGTACAGTCTGATCATTGGGGGAGGGGAGATTGAGGAAACGCCTCCTTCTCCTATAAAAGTTACAATGTACAGTCTGATCACTGGGGGAAGGGGGGACTGAGGAAATGCCTCCTCCCCCTTCTACAAAGTTACAATGTACAGTCTGATCACTGGGGAAGGGGGGGACTGAGGGAATGCCTCCTCCCCCTTCTACAAAGTTACAATGTACAGTCTGATCACTGGGGGAGGAGACTGAGGAAATGCCTCCTCCTCCTACAAAGTTACAATGTACAGTCTGATCACTGGGGGAGGAGACTGAGGAAATGCCTCCTCCCCCTTCTACAAAGTTACAATGTACAGTCTGATCACTGGGGGAGGAGACTGAGGAAATGCCTCCTCCTCCTACAAAGTTACAATGTACAGTCTGATCACTGGGGGAGGAGACTGAGGAAATGCCTCCTCCCCCTTCTACAAAGTTACAATGTACAGTCTGATCACTGGGGAGGAGACTGAGGGAATGCCTCCTCCTCCTCCTACAAAGTTACAATGTACAGTCTGATCACTGGGGGAGGGGGGGACTGAGGGAATGCCTCCTTCTCCTCCAGGCACAGCTCCCCGTACAGCCAGCGCACAGGTCTGAGTTCCTCCCCTCGGCAGCCGCCTTTCCAGGATTGCTTCAGTACAAGAAACAGATGTCATTCACAAAGAGAATTTCAATGACCAAAAAATTTGCTGTCTGAGTATTTTTTTTTTCTCGCTTTTCGAAAAACAGAAGAAATTCTTTGGATTGATATGACATCAGGCAGCTGTGGAACCAACATCTGGTTGTACCTAGAGGGAGCTGACCCCATGGTCCCCCCTCTCCTCATCACCCAGCGACCGTCCGTCCCGCACGCTGGATTGTTGTTTCTTCCAGCTACTCCTGGACTTCAAAGCCCTTCCAGTCTTGTCATCTACGAGGACCACAGAGGACAACAAAAGGTAGGGATGAACCTACTGAAGACTCCACCAGAACTCAGAACATTCCGCCAGAACATTTTCGGAGGATTGCACGTTTTTGATCTTCCTTTATATGTCTGGTCTGAGGATAACTGCGTCGTTCGCCAACGTAGGACCACATACATGATTCCGGGACCAGACAATTCTCCATGTTCTGGAGAGCCAGACCCTGATGGCTAGTGAGGAGCTGCTTAGCAGCTCAGGTGAGATAGCCAGAGGGTCAAGTTCTGGTCAGGACTGAATGACTCTGCAGGCCGACCCCTCTGGAATTTCCCCGTGCTGTGAGGCTTTCAGAGGAGGGCCTTGGAGGCAGTGGGTGGATCTGAGGAGTGGCTGGCTACACTCTTGAGGGACCTCAGCCAATCCCCAACAGAAGGCTCAAATTGGTTCAAATCCCAACCATGGCACCACCTGCCTGGAGTTTGCATGTTCTTCCTGTGCCTTTGTGGGTTTCCTCTGGGTGCTCCAGTTTCCTCCCAAACTCCACTGGTAGGTGAATTGGATCCTGTCTAAATTGGCCCTAGTAGGTGTATATATAAATGTGAGTTAGGGACCTTATATTGTACTCCCCTTTGAGGGTTAGGGACCAGGGGCGGACTGACAACTCGCGGGGCCCCCGGGCAATAGGGGACCATGGGGCCCCTGTGTCCTTGCCCAAACTCAAAAAAGCCTATGAAAAAGGTACCAGGGGCATCTCATGGGGCCCCCTACTGACCCCGGGCCCTCGGGCAGTGCCCGAATTTCCAAATGGTCAGTCCGCCCCTGTTAGGGACTGATGTGAATGTACAATATATATGTAAAGCGCTGCATGAATTGACGGCGCTATATAAGTTCCTGAAATACATAAGGCTTGGCAAGGGGCTGGGGAACCCTTAAATGTGTTGGAGCCTGCCCATTGGCAGTAGGGTTGGAGGAGAGAGTTTAGGTGGATGATGGAGAAGTGAGGCTGAGATGCAGGGACTTGGGAGGGAGCCTAGGCTGGAAAAGGCTCACCTCCAGGGAGAGGGACCATGAAATAAATAAATAAATAAATAAGGCTCGGCAATGGGCTGGGACACCCTTAAATGTGTTGGAGCCTGCTCAGTGGCAGTAGGGTTGGAGGAGTTCAAGTGGAATATGGAGAAGTGAAGCAGAGATGCAGGGACCTGGGAGGGAGCCCAGGCTGGAAAAGGCTCACCTCTAGGCAGAGGGACCATTAAATAAATAAATAAATAAATAAGTAAATAAAGCTTGGCAAGGGGCTGGGACACCGTTAAAAGTGTTGGAGCCTGCTCAGTGGCAGTAGGGTTGGAGGAGAAAGTTCAGGTGGAAGATGGAGAAGTGAAGCTGAGATGCAGGGACCTGGAGGGAGCCCAGGCTGGAAAAGGCTCACCTCCAGGCAGAGGGACCATGAAATAAATAAATAAACAGGCTTGGCAAGGGGCTGGGACACCCTTAAATGTGTTGGAGCCTGCTCAGTGGCAGTAGGGTTGGAGCGGAGAGTTCAGGTGGATGATGGAGAAGTGAAGCTGAGATGCAGGGACCTGGGAGGGAGCCCAGGCTGGAAAAGGCTCACCTCCAGGCAGAGGGACCATGAAATAAATAAATAAGGCTTGGCAAGGGGCTGGGACACCCTTAAAAGTGTTGGAGCCTGCTCAGTGGCAGTAGTGTTGGAGGAGAGAGTTCAGGTGGATGATGGAGAAGTGAAGCTGAGATGCAGGGACCTGGAGGGAGCCCAGGCTGGAAAAGGCTCACCACCAGGCAGAGGGACCATGAAAGTAAGTCAGCTCAGTAGCAGGAGAGTGGTGGTGGGAGAGGAGTGTGGAGCAGGAAGATGTGAGGCTGGAGGAGGCCTAGTGAGATGGGGCCTGCCTGCGAACCTGAAGTTGGAAAGGAGGAAAATTGGGACTCACTGGCCCCCTAAGAGGGGACCACATGTATGGCAGGGAAGGAGCAGCCCAGCTGATAGGCCTGGTAGCAGCAGCCATCCCACAAGCGGTACAGGAGAGGATATGAGTGAGTACACCAGCCCCCCCCGGGGCAGATAGGGGAAGGAGCACTCTGGTGGGAAACCAGATTAGCTCCCTGTTAGCGACTGTGCACCATGTTTACAGTAACAGGAGCCAGATCCCCCACTCAGGAAGAAAGTCTCCAGATTTCTGGGTGAAGAGAAGTTCATCTAGGGTGTTGCGAGGCACAACCAGGAGCTGCTGGTGATCAATCCAAGTGAGACTCAGTTACATCAGGAAGGAGAAGTTGTGAAATGTTCAGGAAGTTGTCCTCCGATAATCGGTTCCCTTGGGCATCCTATACCCCCCTTACCCTATCCAAGTTCTAGTCCCCTCCATTAATAACCAAAAAAACCAACGCTCCAGGACTGATTACTGCCTCTGGATGAAAGCTTGTGTGGAAAATGTTGAATGACGGGCTGTGCAGGACTATAAGAGGACCCAAATCTTCTAGCGACTCCTAAGGGGGTAATGCTACAAATATAAAAGGGGCCGCTGAGAAGATGCCTGGGTCGCCCTTGCTGGTACAGAGGCTGC
Source organism: Staurois parvus (assembly GCF_062004578.1). NCBI lineage: Eukaryota > Metazoa > Chordata > Amphibia > Anura > Ranidae > Staurois > Staurois parvus. Next base: position 228,180 of record NW_028319168.1, on the reverse strand, counting down.
CAGGCAGAGACAAAGTTCTAAGCAAACCAACAACACAGGCTCAGTCTAGGGCAGCCTTTCTCAACCAGGGTGCCAAGGCTCCCTGGGGTGCCTTGGGGTTTCTTCAGGGGTGCCTTGGGGTTTCTTCAGGGTTGCCTTGGCAAAATGTCTAAAAATTGCCCAAAACTTGTATACAAGCCTGCGGGTGGAACAAGCCTCCGTTTTAGTTACACAAAGCCACAGGTTTTCATTGCGGACCATTATGACTTTCTAGCCACCAGCGTCCTGACAACCAATGACACCATCCGTTGATAAGGAGAATGTCAGCTGCCTGCACAGAATCCTAGTTTGCCCCTCCCCCGCCCCTCCCCATCAGCTCTGGGGTCACATTAGCTTAGTGTTGGATAAATAACTGAGGGAGAGGAGAAACATTGGGATACTAGTCAGTACCAGTGTGCTAAAGTGTATTTGCTTTGGAAAAATAAAACACCTCTAATGTTGGGCGTCCTACGTGTGAGGATGTTGCTCCGTTATATAAAACTTTTAGAATGGGGTGCCTCAAGACTATCCATAATTTTAAAGGGTGCCTCAAGACTGTCCATAATTTTAAAGGGTGCCTCAAGACTGTCCATAATTTTAAATGGTGCCTCGGGACTGTCCATAATTTAAAAGGGTGCCTCAAGATTGTCCATAGTTTTAAAGGGTGCCTCAAGACTGTCCATAGTTTTAAAGGGTGCCTCAAGACTGTCCATAATTTTAAAGGGTGCCTCGGGGCTGTCCATAATTTTAAAGGGTGCCTCGGGACTGTCCATAATTTTAAAGGGTGCCTCGGGACTGTCCATAATTTAAAAGGGTGCCTCAAGATTGTCCATAGTTTTAAATGGTGCCTCGGGACTGTCCATAATTTTAAAGGCTGCCTCAGGACTGTCCATTATTTTAAAGGGTGCCTCAAGACTGTCCATAATTTTAAAGGGTGCTTTGGGACTGTCCATAATTTTAAAGGGTGCCTCAAGACTGTCCATAATTTTAAAGGGTGCCTCGGGACTGTCCATAATTTTAAAGGGTGCCTCGGGACTGTCCATAATTTTAAAGGGTGCCTCGGGACTGTCCATAATTTTAAAGGGTGCCTTGGCTGAAAAAAGGTTGAGAAACACTGGTCTAGGAGATGTATTTTTGTGGAATCTATTTGCAGAAACGTGGCCAGGAGGGAATTTAGGGTTCTGGATACTTCAAAACGAGAGCAGAAATAAACAGAAGCAGTTAAAAAAAAAGTTATAACCCTCCATCCACCTTCTTATAAAACCCTCTTGACAGCCTTGACTGGAGGTCGTAGGGAATGGCCAGTAATCTGAGGTCTCTGTAGGAACAGCCCCAGTCTCCAGGCAGGTTGCCAGCATTAGTTAACTGTGGCTGGCCCAGGCAGGGGAAGGGGTTAAATTATTTCTGCACTATTTCCTGGGCTTTTTGGACCCAGCCTACTTCCCCCCCACCCCTCCCCTGCCCTGTAACGCATATATAAGGGGAAAGGCAGGATACCAGGGCAAAGGCCACCGTTGGTTCTGCCATCTAAAGATGCTGTGACACCGTACTTTGGACAAGGACTGTTGGCACACCAAAGAACTGCTACACTATGGACTTTCACCTTTGAAAAGGTATGCCTGGGCAGCCACAATCCCAAATAGTTGGTTAGGGACTGTGATGTTCGCATTACTTACACTACAAAGTTCAGTAAAGTTCGATCAAACGTTTCCCGAGCCTGGTCTGAAGTTACTGTAGGTTGGGGCATGAAGGTTAATGGCAGATGAAGGAACTTGGGTCAGTTAAAGCCCACATGGGGTATGAAACAAGACCGTTACAAAGGGTTAACCTGGCATCAGGGGGGGAAGGAAGTCAGCAGTTGCCAAGGTAACCAAGGACTGGAGTAAAGTTAGCTCCGCCCAATTGGTTACATCTGACCCGCAAATGTCAGATAGCGGAGAGTTCTCGGCGGGCGTGGGTTTTTTTTTAAAATTTCGGAGGGTCAGCATCGTCATGACAATGCTGGACGCTGTGATTGACGATGGATTAAATTTTTTGGCATTTTAAAAAAAATAAAGGACTTTTCAAAAACTGTTGTGTTTTTATTCACATTTTACACTTTGTTGGTGAAGGGGGAGGGGTACTATGTACCCCATACTCATTCACTTAGGGGGGAGGCCGGGATCTGGGGGCCCCCTTGTCACCCCCCACAACCACAGCCCATGGTTGTGGGAAAGAGGCCCTAGTCCTCAACAACGTGAGGACAAGGTGTTTTGGGGGTGGGAGGGAAGCCCCCTCTACTCCAAAGCACCCCATATGTTGAGGTCACCCTCCCCTGCACTGCCACTTTCCAGCCGTTTATATACAATGACCGGACACGAGGTGGTTAAAATTCTTCACTGATTCCTGTCCCTCATGGCAGTCCCCGAATCCCCATCCCCCTTTTATGGCCAATAACTTGCACAGAAGCCTTCAAAATAGGCACTTTTACAAGTTCGAGTCCCATTGACTTGCAGTCGAACAAAGGGGGTGTTCGGCCCATCACTAGTCATGAGCACCCCATGAGGTCACCAGCAGCTGACTGACAGCTTTGTTCCGGGTTCGGGCTGAACCCAAGCTCACTCCTAATAACAGGGTGACAACGCAAGAGCCCTATTGGGAGACAGGGACACAGCATTGTCACCATATAACAGGAAGTTCCTGAACAACACCCTTCAAGGCAGGATCACCAGGGATGATCGTATTGGAAGCTGAAGATTACAAAATTACAAAAACATCCGGAGAACGTCTCTTGTAATGACAATAAACATAAAAGATAATGAGATTTCAGTGATTGGGTTCACATCTTGAATCGAGTGGACTTTCCGAGCCGACCGTATTGGTGGTGTTTTTTTTGGACGGCATTAGGAGATGACCAAACAATTCCACTTGCTCCATGAATCTGCTCATCGTTATTTTTTTTTTTAGCCAAAAACTTCAAAGGGTTACAGTTGTGTTCACAGAGCAGGGAGTGATCGCAGACTCCCCCTTTTTTTTTTTTCTTTGCTGAAAATAGACGGCCATGCATCAATGCCTCTAGACGATAATAAGGATTGGACGGAGCTGGGAGACCTCCTTGATTTATGAAGCTAGTAGGAGAAATATATTCTCACAGTCGTCATGAGCTAAAAACCTTGGGGTATGGGTTGACCCCTTTGGCTGTAAATCTTTGCATTGAACTTGAAAACATGGGACATCTTTTGTTCTCCATACCATAAGTGATGCTAGATCTTCAGGACATTAAAAAAAAAAATTGAGGAATCCAAATTTTTGGAAAGTAAAGTCAAGCCCACGATTTTCTTAGTAGGGAAAAAAATTAGCTGTTTCTTACTGCGACTTAAGAGAAAAAAACTCCTTGAGAACCTACAGGTAGGCAAAAAGACAACATTAAAAAAGCATATTTCATAGCTAAATCAACAAACAGTACCCTCTACGGTTTCCGTGATTTATGGCCCAGCTCGACGTTACTCAAGACTTATGGGAATGCCTTCAATGAACCATACATGCAATCTTGTGTTGGCGATGAGGTTTTCAAATAAAACAAATTTCGGGGCCTTTGAAGGTTATTACCTTGAGCGGAGAACACTTTGTTACGTACAGCTATCTGCGGTATACAAATCACTTGGCCAACAATATGGGCTTAGATGGAAAGGCATTACCGCCGCCTTCGTATGATTCTATACATATCCAGTACATGATGTAAGGAATGACATCATGCACAGCTCTGATTGTAGGTGACTTTAAAGAGCCCGGAGAGAATTTGTGATTTTTCTCCGCTTCGTTGATGGCTATGCCAGAGATCACAAACACGCAGCTGTTGGAAAAAACCTTGCCAGGCCAAATGGTACCATGACTAAGAATCTTCTGTTCGTATGAGGTGTTGCTAACATAAATGTTATAAATACAAAATAAAGGAAGATTCCTGGAGCAGGCTTTAACGATCCTTATCACTGAAAGTACAACTCTGGGCAAATTGTTTTTTTAATAGGAGCCCCAGCCAGTGTTAGAATGAAAAATGAAGCCCTGGCTGCGATACTGACCTCCTCTCTGGCACTGTCCCCCACAGTACTGCTTCTCTGGCACAAGGTGTCCTCAGGCTGAGCGCCTTCCAATGGCATTCAACCTGGAGGCAGCCTTTCTTAACCAGGGTTCTTTCAGACCCTAGGGTTCCTCCTCAGGTTGCTAGAGATCCCTTGAACTAGGACAACTGACTTCTGGGACTAACACCACTTGGTAAAAACAGCAGAATGGCTCCCATAATTTTTCTGATCAGCCACTCCAAACCAAGGATCTGTGGAATGCAAGGGTTCCTCCACAGGTTGTTAGGGATTCCTTGAACTAGGCAAACTGACCTTCCATCTGATGGGGCCTGCATAGTTCTGGGACCAATGCCACTTGGTAAAAACTGCAGAATGACTCCAATAATCTTTGTGATCACCCAATCTCAACCAGGGCTCCGTGGAATGCAAGGGTTGGTCCACAGGTTGCTGGGGATCCCATGAACTGGGTTATTTGACCTCCTATCTTACAGTGCCTGCATAGTTCTGGGACCAATGCCACTTGGTAAAAACTGCAGAATGGCTCCAATAATATTTCTGATCAGCCATTCCCAACAGGGTTCAATGGAATGCGAAGGTTCCTCCACAGGTTGTTAGGAATTCCTTGAACTAGGCAAATTGACCTTCCATGTGATGGTGCCTGCATAGTTCTGAGACCGATACCACTTGGTAAAAACAGCAGAATGGCACCAGTAATCTTTCCGACCAGCCATTCCCAACCAAGGTTCCGTGGAATGCAAGGGTTCCTCCACAGGTTGTTAGGGATTCCTTGAACTAGGCAAACTGACCTTCCATCTGATGGGGCCTGCATAGTTCTGGGACCAATGCCCCTTGGTAAACACAGCAGAATGACTCCAATAATCTTTGTGATCACCCAATCTCAACCAGGGCTCCGTGGAATGCAAGGGTTGCTCCTCAGGTTGCTGGGGATCCCATGAACTGGGTTATTTGACCTCCTATCTTACAGTGCCTGCATAGTTCTGGGACCAATGCCACTTGGTAAAAACTGCAGAATGGCTCCAATAATATTTCTGATCAGCCATTCCCAACAGGGTTCAATGGAATGCAAGGGTTCCTCCACAGGTTGTTAGGAATTCCTTGAACTAGGCAAATTGACCTTCCATGTGATGGTGCCTGCATAGTTCTGGGACCAATACCACTTGGTAAAAACAGCAGAATGGCACCAGTATTCTTTCCGATCAGCCATTCCCAACCAAGGTTCCGTGGAATGCAAGGGTTCCTCCACAGGTTGTTAGGGATTCCTTGAACTAGGCAAACTGACCTTCCATCTGATGGGGCCTGCATAGTTCTGGGACCAATGTCACTTGGTAAAAACTGCAGAATGGCTCCAGTAATCTTTGTGATCAGCCAATCTCAACCAGGGCTCTGTGGAATGCAATGGTTGCTCCATAGGTTGCTGGGGATCCCATGAACTGGGTTATTTGACCTCCTAGCTGATGGTGCCCACATAGTTCTGGGACCAACACCATTTGACAACAGCATAATGGCTCAAATAATCTTTCTGATCAGCCATTCCCAACAGGGTTCAATGAAATGCAAGGGTTGCTCCACAGGTTGCTGGGTATCCCTTGAACTGGGTTATTTGACCTCCTATCTTACAGTGCCTGCAAAGTTCTGGGACCAATGCTTCTTGGTAAAAACAGCAGATTGGCTCCAATGATCTTTCTGATCAGCTATTCCCAACTGTCATAGATCACCCTCCCTCTTCTTGAGGGGTCATCTGCAGCAGAGAGTATTTTATCACATCACCTTCTCTCTACATCAATGAGACCTGCCCACATCCAGGAGAACATCAGAGGATCATGTGACTGGGCGGAAGGCTTCAGGTGAAAAAAAAAACTGGGTGAGGGTTTCAGGGGGTAGGAGGAACACTGGAGGAGCAGGAGCCCAGAGCTCAAAGGACGAACTTTTTCAGGTTTAATGAGAGTGGCTAAACTTTAGAACTTATTGCCATTTCCCCATTGGGGAGATTTTCTTCATTTCCTGTTTCCTTAGTCACCAGGGCAGGAAATGAGTTCGAATACCTGCAACGGAGGAACAAATACCAATAAAACACCTTTTAAAAAAAAGTATTAGAGTGGGGAAGAGTTACAATACCAATTTTATTATATAAATAATATCAAAATGTACCAAAATGAGAAAATAAACAGAAAAGAAGATGAAAAATATGCAAAAACTGCAAAAACCTAATAAACCCCAATAATTGTTTTATGGGGGCTTATTAGGGTTTTGCATTTTTTTTTGTATATTTTTCTTTTTTTTTCCTCTTTGTTTCTTTGCTGATGTTTTCTTGATTTTGGTACATTTTGATAATATGTACAGTCAGGTCCATAAATATTGGGACATGGACACAATTCTAACATTTTTGGCTCTATACACCACAATGGATTTGAAATGAAACGAACAAGATGTGCTTTAACTGCAGACTGTCAACTAATTTGAGGGTATTTACATCCAAATCAGGTGAACGGTGTAGGAATGACAACAGTTTGCATATGTGCCTCCCACTTGTTAAGGGACCAAAAGTAATGGGACAATTGGCTTCTCAGCTGTTCCAAGGCCAGGTGTGTGTTATTCCCTCATTATCCCAATTACAATGAGCAGATAAAATGTCCAGAGTTCATTTCAAGTGTGCTATTTGCATTTGGAATCTGTTGCTGTCAACTCTCAAGATGAGATCCAAAGAGCTGGCACTATCAGTGAAGCCATCGTTAGGCTGAAAAAACAAAACAAACCCATCAGAGAGATAGCAAAAACATTAGGCGTGGCCAAAACAACTGTTTGGAACATTCTTAAAAAGAAGGAACGCACCGGTGAGCTCAGCAACACCAAAAGACCCGGAAGACCACGGAAAACAACTGTGGTGGATGAGCGAAGAATTCTTTCCCTGGTGAAGAAAACACCCTTCACAACAGTTGGCCAGATCAAGAACACTCTCCAGGAGGTAGGTGTATGGGTGTCAAAGTCACCAATCAAGAGAAGACTTCACCAGAGTGAATACAGAGGGTTCACCACAAGATGGAAACCATTGGTGAGCCTCAAACACAGGAAGGCCAGATTAGAGTTTGCCAAACGACATGTAAAAAAGCCTTCACAGTTCTGGAACAACATCCTATGGAGAGATGAGACCGACATCAACTTGTACCAGAGTGATGGGAAGAGAAGAGTATGGAGAAGGAACTGCTCATGGTCCTAAGCATACCACCTCATCAGTGATCATGGTGGTGGTAGTGTCATGGCGTGGGCATGTATGGCTGCCAATGGAACTGCTTCTCTTGTATTTATTGATGATGTGACGGCTGACAGAAGCAGCCGGATGAATTGTGAAGTGTTTCGGGAATATTATCGGCTCATATTCAGCCAAATGCCTCACAACTCATTGGACGCTTCACAGTGCAGATGGACAATGACCCAAAGCAGACTGCAAAAGACACCAAAGAAGTGGAATGTTCTGCAATGGCCAATCACCTGACCTGAATCCGATTGAGCATTTCACTTGCTGAAGACAAAACTGAAGGGAAAATGCCCCAAGAACAAGCAGGAACTGAGGACAGTTGCAGTAGAGGCCTGGCAGAGCATCACCAGGGATGACACCCAGCGTCTGCTGATGTCTATGCGTTCCACACTTCAGGCTGTAATTGACTGCAAAGGATTTGCAACCAAGTATTAAAAAGTGAAAGTTTGATTTATGATTATTATTCTGTCCCATTACTTTTGGTTCCTTAACAAGTGGGAGGCACATATGCAAACTGTTGTAATTCCTACACCGTTCACCTGATTTGGATGTAAATACCCTCAAATTAAAGCTGGCAGTCTGCAGTTAAAGCACATCTTGTTCGTTTCATTTCAAATCTATTGTGGTGTATAGAGCCAAAAATGTTAGAATTGTGTCCATGTCCCAATATTTATGGACCTGACTGTATATAATACCTTTTTGTTTTTCATTTTCCTGATGACTTGGCAAACCTGGCCAACCTGAAACTTTTTTTTTTTTATACATACTTTTAATTTCCTGAAGAATTGGCTGAAATTCGAGCCATGGATGACTCTGGCCAATCTGAAAATTGAAGGAGCCCACAGAAAATTGTTGGGCTGAACAGGAAATCTATCTCCAGTCTGGGTATTGTGAAGGTACCCACTGTCAGAATACAGAAGCCAAGTGCTATAGGTCAAAGAGAGTGCCAAATGAAAAATCCCTACGAATCGAAAGTCTTTATTGTTCAACTTGTTGCAACACGCAAGCAAAAGACAGTTTATGCATTTTGGGGGCCACATCAGGGCTGCTTGAAATGGTAGAATGTTAAATGGACACTTCTACTGAAGATCCTCCTTAAATCAATGCATTGCATGGCTAGAGATGACCTTCTTTGGTTGGGAAGGAGGTCAAGGCCTTGGATGGACAACTTGACCTAGAAAGCCATGATCCTTGTGTAGCCCTTCTTTTGGGGTAATGCAGAATGACCTCCTAAATGGACTCAAAAGTAGTCAGAGGATGTTCTAGACCAGTGGTCTTCAAACTGTGGCTTAGGGGCCAGATGCGGCCCTTTGCTTGTTCTTATCCTTCCCTTGGGGCATCATTCCATCCACTGACTCCAACAACAGTGGATTAGTCTTTCCACTGACACCAACGATGGGACATTATTCCTCCCATTGACACCAACAGTGGGGCACTATTCCTTCCATTCATAATAGTGTAGGGGCAATATTCCTTACAATGATACCAATGATGGGGAACTATTCCTCCCACTGATACCAATGATGGGGCACTATTCCTCCCACTGATACCAATGATGGGGCACTATTCCTCCCACTGACATCAATGATGGGGCACTATTCCTCCCACTGATACCAATGATGGGGCACTATTCCTCCCACTGACACCAATGATGGGGCACTATTCCTCCCACTGATACCAATGATGGGGCACTATTCCTCCCACTGATACCAATGATGGGGCACTATTCCTCCCACTGACACCAATGATGGGGCACTATTCCTCCCACTGATACCAATGATGGGGCACTATTCCTCCCACTGACACCAATGATGGGGCACTATTCCTCCCACTGACACCAATGATGGGGCACTATTCCTCCCACTGACACCAATGATGGGACACTATTCCTCCCACTGATACCAATGACGGGGCACTATTCCTCCCACTGACACCAATGATGGGGCACTATTCCTCCCACTGACACCAATGATGGGACACTATTCCTCCCACTGACACCAATGATGGGGCTATTCCTTCCACTGACACCAATGATGGGGCATTATTTCTCCCACTGACACCAATGATGGGGCACTATTCCTCCCACTGACACCAATGATGGGACACTATTCCTCCCACTGGTACCAATGATGGGGCACTATTCCTCCCACTGATACCAATGATGGGACCAGGGGTGAACTGACAACTCATGGTGCCCCTAGGCAATAGGGGATCATGGGGCCCCTGTGTCCTCGCCCACATTCAAACCACACCCAAAAAAGAATATAAAAGGTACCAGGGGCATCTCATGGGGCCCCCTACTGACCCCGGGCCCTTGGGCAGTGCCCGAGTTCCCAAATGGTCAGTCCGCCCCTGGATGGGACACTATTCCTCCTACTGCTACCAATGATGGGGCACTATTCCTCCCACTGATACCAATGATGGGGAACTATTCCTCCCACTGACACCAATGATGGGGAACTATTCCTCCTACTGCTACCAATGATGGGGAACTATTCCTCCCACTGATACCAATGATGGGGAACTATTCCTCCCACTGACACCAATGATGGGGAACTATTCCTCCCACTGATACCAATGATGGGGCACTATTCCTCTCACTGACACCAATGATGGGGCACTATTCCTCCCACTGATACCAATGATGGGGCACTATTCCTCCCACTGATACCAATGATGGGGCACTATTCCTCCCACTGACACCAATGATGGGGAACTATTCCTCCCACTGACACCAATGATGGGGCACTATTCCACCCATTGACACCAACAGTGGGGCACTATTCCTCCCATTTATAACAGTGTAGGGACAATATTTCTTACAATGATACCAATGATGGGGCACTATTCCTCCCACTGACACCAATGATGGGACACTATTCCTCCCACTGATACCAATGATGGGGCACTATTCCACCCACTGACACCAATGATGGGGCACTATTCCTCCCACTGACACCAATGATGGGACACTATTCCTCCCACTGATACCAATGATGGGGCACTATTCCTCCCACTGACACCAATGATGGGGCACTATTCCTCCCACTGACATCAATGATGGGTCACTATTCCTCCCACTGACACCAATGATGGGGCACTATTCCTCCCACTGACATCAATGATGGGGCACTATTCCTCCCACTGACACCAATGATGGGGCACTATTCCTCCCACTGACACCGATGATGGGGCACTATTCCTCCCACTGACACCGATGATGGGGCACTATTCCTCCCACTGATACCAATGATGGGGCACTATTCCTCCCACTGATATTAATGATGGGGCACTATTCCTCCCACTGATATCAATGATGGGGCACTATTCCTCCCACTGATACCAATGATGGGGCACTATTCCTCCCACTGACACCAATGATGGGGCACTATTCCTCCCACTGACACCAATGATGGGGCACTATTCCTCCCACTGACACCAATGATGGGGCACTATTCCTCCCACTGACACCAATGATTGGGCATTATTTCTACTACTGACATGAACCATGGGGCACTATTCCTCCCACTGACACCAATTCCTACTCCCGCTGATCATTCTGGCCCCCCTAAAGTCTAAAGGACAGTAAACTGACCCATTGTTTAGAAGGTTTGGAGACCCCTGTTCTAGACAACAGTCAATGCTAGGGTTCATTCACAGTAGAAGTGACAAGGAGCTATACTACTTAAGAAGTCATTCTGCATTACCCCGAGAGAAGGGCTATACAAGAATCATGGCTTTCAAGGTCAATAAGGCCTTAAGCTCCTCCCCAACCAAAGAAGGGCATCCATAGTCATGCAATGCATTGAAATAAGGAGGATCCTCAATAGAAGTGGCCAATTAACAGTCTGCCATTTCACCCAGCCCTGATGAAGGGGGATTGTGTGATCCCTTAAACATGGTGGATGCCCTTTGCCTTGCTTCTTGGAACCAGTTGAACTATAAAGACTTTGGACTCCTAAAGATTTTTCATTTCTCTCTTTGACCTATTGCACTTGGACTTCTCAACAGAGGTGAATGTCCTCTTCTGGGGGGTTCCCCTCTTTGTGGTGAGCTGCCAAATACAGACCCTAGTAATGATATGGTCAGCATTTTTGATAAGCTGTTAAAATCCATGTCCAGCTCCCCTCTTTTAGAATACAATAACCAGTAAGGGAGGTTCCTCCATCCATTCGAGGCTGAACAAGAGAAATTTACAGTGTATGTCCGGGGTCACGTATCTGGTGGAGATCAAGCTGGAGAGGGGCCTTGTAATGGAACCGGACCCCGACTGCACTAGAGTATTTCCATTAGACTCCCGCTTCCCCATCCGAACACAGATCCATGGACACCAATCTTGAAGGAAACCAAGAAATAGACGGCTTTATTTTAACACAGACACAAGATATAAACATTCAAGGGAACAACCCCCCTGCATGTGGACACACGGCGGGGCAAACCAAATCTATCAACCAGAGACACATCAGCAGACACCCCCCACCAAGCCAATACACAAACACATACATCCCATAATAGTTTGCTCCCAAGCAAGACACACAATAGAACAATGGGATGCACCACATGGCAGTAAACCATGATCAACCCCCACACCCCACCTATACATGTCTACACAATATCAGGACGTTCCACCCAGTACCCCTAACAGGCACAGGGTGACTTACACATAGGAGGGATATAGGGAGCTGAGACAGGGGTCTCCCCACCCCTCCAAAGTGAGCTGTGTTCCATGTGCCCCCCCACCCAAAGTCACTCCCGTCACAGGACTCCTCTTACATCTCTTGTCCAAGACCCCTGCTAGTGATAACAGGAGGTATGAGGAAACAAAGTGGCACGAGGGCCGGTGTATCGGGCTGCATCAGCTGGTGTTTGTAGGGTGTGGATGACCGACCGTAGGTCCCCAGACATTAGCCAGGAACCGGAACACGGTGATTCTTGATCGCCAGACGGAAGCGTAGTCAGTCAAAAGGCTCGATGACAATCCTCGCTATCCGCAGTGACCTCCACTGTCCATATTTTGAGTTAACCCCTCGTTAACAGTGATGTACCCAAGGACACCATACCACCACTGGGTCCCCTGAATTTTACCTCCTCCAAAGACCAACAACCACCAAGCCGCCATGACAACCACCAAACTGGAAATCACAACCAAAGACAGGGAGGGTGAGAGGGAAAATTCTTCTTCTCCTTGGTGATCACCACCTGAACCCTTACAGCACCACTCCCCCTTTTACATCTGCTTAATACACCACCAATCAGGTAAGGCTTTGACCTTTGAAACCTTCGAAGAAACTTTGACCCCCCTATTCCCCTTGTCATGAATGCCTTACGCTTTTTTAAAAATTTTGCTTGGCGCCTTCCTTGTGTGCCAGTGCCCGTCTTTCGGCGAGCCTTGGAGTTATGAGCGTGTGCATGAAGTTCCAATACATACTCGGCTTTTCTCACAGGGGGGGAATGGACAATATTTAGCCAATTGGCAATGTCTGTTTGTCCCGGAGTTCAGCCTTAAACCAGACAGGCAACAGCCCTAGAACAATTCTAGTTTTAGGAGATCAGCTAATCTGCATGGCCGCCGTCCTCCCGGGGACCAATCTCCAACAGGTCATACATCCCGCTCTGGCACTCCAAGCTGGAGAGACCTTTCTGCTCATTTCGGCGTTCCTTAATTAAACACCACTTTAAAAAATATGAGAGCAAATGCCCAGACTTGGCTAATTCACTCTGGAAAAGCCATATGGCCGGGAGTAATAAGAATTAATGACACCGAAAGTCTCCAGTGATTGGTGGGTCTCGCAGCCTCGCTGGATTTAATGCCGTAACATTAAGCCGGAGTTTGCTTAAGACCGCCACGGCAATAACAATCCAGGAGGTAGGAACGTTATCGCAGTCGCTGCGGCCAAACAGCCCGCGGGGGATACGCTTTACTGGGTCACAGACCCGCATTCCTGGCCCTGTCACCCATCTGCAGGTCCCCCTAGTAGCACACAAAGTATTTCTATTAAAGAAAAAAAAAAACGGTGTATTTATTTTGTGAAACTGTTTGTTTTACTGCCAGAGAAAAAGGGCAAAACGAGAAAATGAGATGGACGTTTATTTGTTTATGGGGTAAAATAGACCGCTGAGATGCAGATATAATCCCTTACATTTCAAATGATGCATTTTAGAATATACATATATACAAGCACACACATATATATATATAAATCTTAGAGTGTAAGCTCCCGGGATCAGCCCCTCCCTCCTAGATTGTAAGCTCCCAGGATCAGCCCCTCCCTCCTAGATTGTAAGCTCCAGGATCAGGCCCCTCCCTCTTAGATTGTAAGCTCCCGGGATCAGCCCCTCCCTATTAGATTGTAAGCTCCCAGGATCAGCCCCTCCCTCCTAGATTGTAAACTCCCAGGATCAGGACCCTCCCTCTTAGATTGTAAGCTCCCAGGATCAGCCCCCCCCCTCTTAGATTGTAAGCTCCCAGGATCAGCCCCTCCCTCTTAAATTGTAAGCTCCCAGGGTCAGCCCCTCCCTCTTAGATTGTAAGCTCCCAGGATCAGGACCCTCCCTCTTAGATTGTAAGCTCCCAGGATCAGCCCCTCCCTCTCAGATTGTAAGCTCCCAGGATCAGCCCCCCCCCCTCTTAGATTGTAAGCTCCCAGGATCCATCCCCGGCGCATGCGCAATAGCGGCGGCTCACGCCAGGACACAGGCACCAGATCCTGGCGGGCCGCGGCTGACAGGAGGCCGCGCATGCGCAGTAGGAGCCGTGGGCGCGCCTCGGGCGCCAATGACAGCCCAGGGGTGCGTCCTGGGCGGCCAATGACAGTGCAGGGCGCGATATTTAAAGATGCCCTGCACTGTCACAAATCGCCGCAAGGTCTGATCTGATACCTGTGTTCCCTGTGATTGTGACCCGGATTGTTTGACGTTCTGCCTGCTCCTGCCCTGACCCGGATTATCTGACTACGCTGCCTTCTCCTGTGATTGACCCGGATTGTCCCTGACTACGCTACCTTCTCCTGACCCGACCCCCGGCTTGTTGACCATTCTGCGGACTGACTCCGGTAACTGATCCTGCGTGCGACTTGACCACTCTCTGCCTACTGTCTCGGTACCTCGCCATTTCCCACAGTGACAACCGCCGGTTTATCCTGCCAGGTCCTGCCGGCCTCCTCACATCTGGCTCAACTCTGTCCTACTCCTATCCCCAGAGGCTCCCTCTGCCACGGGTGGTATTGCTCGGAGGTCGTGACCTGGTCCTGGTTCTGCTCCAAGTCCATCCCCACCATCAGGGGCCCTGGTGAAAATGCAGACCGGGACTTAGACCCCACGCTCCGGGTGATTCCACCTAGTGGGCTGCCAGAGGTGCCACCTGGCGGATCCGTAACAGTACCTTGCGGCCATGACAGAGTCAGGAAGAGGCCCGGCCTCCCTGGAGGATATCTGCCAGCATCTGGCGACCCTAACCCAAGCGGTCCAGACTTTTCATACCCGATGCTCCCACCTTGAGGACCGCATGGAGACGTTAGTCACCCTTACATCCCCGGCACAGAGCCCGAGTCCCGCAGCTTCTCCTGGGGAATCACCTGCTACCCCAGCTCCCGGAGCAGGGGCCGCACCCCCTACTCCTGAACCCCGCGTTCCCTTACCAGAACGCTTCCGTGGAGACCGAAGCCGCTTCAGGGCCTTCCGGAATGCGTGCATCCTGTTCTTCGACCTGCAGCCCCACACATTCACCACCAAGACCGTCAAGGTGGGGTTTATAGTCTCTCTCCTTTAGGATGAGCCCCAGGATTGGGCTCATCGCCTGATGGAGAATCACGACCCCCATCTTGATTCCGTGACTGAATTTTTTAGAGCCATGGCTATACTTTATGACGACCCTCAGCGAGCTGCTTCCGCAGAGACCACCTTGTACTCTCTGCGGCAGGGTCGCCGGGCAGCCGAGGAGTACGCGTCTGAATTCAGACGCTGGATGGGGGACACCCGATGGAACGATGCGGCATTATGTCACCAATTTCGCATTGGGCTATCTGAGTCACTCAAAGACGAGTTAGCACGGGTAGGCCTACCTGACTCCCTAGAGAAGCTAATCGAGCTGGCCATACAAATTGACCGCAGACTGAGAGAACGCCGGCTTGAACGAAGCAATCAGGGTCAAAGGGCGGCTTGGGTACCATCGAGGGGATTATTCCCACCCACAGGAAGCACTACCCGGAGCTCGGAACCTGAGGACACCTCCGAACCCATGCAACTGGGACTGGCTCGGTCCACATTATCGGCCGAAGAACGTCAGAGGAGACTATCACAGAACCTCTGTCTGTACTGCGGAGAAGCTGGCCACCGGGTGCGCTCCTGTCCTGCAAAAAAAAGTAAGTCCACTTCTAGTTTTTTTCCGTTATCTGCAGAAAGGGGTGATCAGTCAAGTTATCTGGCAATACCGGTGTCTTTACAGCTCCCAGGAAGAACCTTGACGGTGACAGCTATCATAGATTCGGGGGCATGTAGCTGCTTTATTGATCTCATGTTTGCTCACCAGCAAGGTATCCCACTCCAGACCAAGGAAAGGGGGCTGAACATCTTCCTGGCGGATGGGTCTAGCTTAAAATCGGGAGTGGTGAATCAGGAGACACCCCCTATTTTCGCCTCAATGGCTGATCATCACCAGGAATTCCTCCGTCTGGACGCCATCGCGTCCCCCCTTTTCCCGGTCATTCTGGGGCTTCCTTGGCTGCGAGCCCATAACCCCCAGATTGACTGGGAGAAGGGAACCGTGCAGTTTCGGTCCACATACTGTCTGAAAAGTTGCCACGTCTCAGGGCCCGTGGCCCCCCAATTACTCCTATGCATGGATGGGGATACAGATCTGTCCCAGGTTATTCCCCCGGCCTACCACGACTTTCTGGACGTGTTTAGTAAGCAAGGGGCAGACACACTTCCCCCACACCGATCTTACGACTGTCCCATAGACCTCCTGCCCGGATCTGAAATTTCATTCGGCCGTATTTTCCCTTTATCGGAGCTCGAGTCAGGAGTTCTGAGGGAATACATAGACGAAAACCTTCAGAAGGGGTTTATTCGCCCTTCCACGTCCCCAGCTGGTGCCGGGCTATTCTTTGTAGAGAAGAAGGACAAGACACTGCGGCCCTGTACAGACTACCACAACCTGAATAGGATCACGGTGAAAAAACGCTACCCGTTACCCCTGGTTCCCGAGCTCCTCCAGAGGTTAAGATCCGCTATGGTTTTTACTAAGCTAGACTTACGGGGGGCCTACAATCTAGTTCGTATCAGGGAAGGTGATGAATGGAAGACGGCCTTCCGTACGCGATACGGACACTTTGAATACCTGGTCATGCCGTTCGGGCTCTGTAATGCTCCGGCCACCTTCCAACATTTCATAAACTACGTGTTTCGTGATTTCCTTGATATCTTCATGGTTGTCTATCTGGACGACATCTTAATCTTCTCGCCCTCTCTGGAGGCTCATTGAAATCACGTGATGCGGGTGTTGGAACGTTTGCGCCAACACAGGCTATACGCCAAAGCAGACAAATGCTGTTTTGAACAGCATAAGATCACGTTCCTGGGATTGGTTCTCTCCCCCGTGGGGGTCGCGATGGACCCCCGGAAAGTCTCGGCAATCCTGGATTGGCCGATACCCACCGATAAGAAGGGCGTGCAGCGTTTTATCGGTTTTGCAAACTTTTATCGAAAATTTATCAAGAATTTCTCCGGTCTGGTCTCCCTAATCACGCAACTGACTAAACAGGGGATCCGCTTTAAGTGGTCAACCGAAGCACAAACTGCTTTTGAAGTTCTCAAGAAACTTTTTACCTCTGCTCCGATTCTCAGTCATCCCGATTCTTCTCTCCCATACGTGTTGGAAGTGGACGCCTCAGAAAACGCGGTGGGAGCGGTCCTGTCTCAAAGGAACGGCACCAAGGAGCTGCTACATCCTGTAGCGTTCTTCTCCAGGAAATTGACACCTGCCGAGCGAAACTACGACATCGGAGATCGGGAGCTCCTGGCCATAAAGACCGCCCTGGAAGAATGGCGGTACTTGCTGGAAGGAGCTACACACCCCATCCTGATATATACCGATCACAAAAACCTGGAATATTTGAGGACGGCCAGACGCAGTTTTTGATAAAATGGAAGGGTTATGGTCCTGAGGAAAACTCATGGGAACCCATCCAGAATGTTCACGCTCCCAGGCTCATCCGGGAGTTCTTTCGTGGCCACCCACGGTGAGGAGATCAGTGGGGCTCCCGGAGGGTGCCCGTAGGGGGGGGCAATGTCAGGGTCCGCCGCGGCTCCGTCCCCGGCGCATGCGCAATAGCGGCGGCTCACGCCGGGACACAGGCACCAGATCCCGATGGGCCGCGGGTGACAGGAGGCCGCGCATGCGTAGTAGGAGCTGCGGGCGCACCTCGGGCGACCAATGACAGCCCGGGGGCGCGTCCTGGGCGGCCAATGACAGTGCAGGGCGCGATATTTAAAGATGCCCTGCACTGTCACAAATCGCCGCAAGGTCTGATCTGATACCTGTGTTCCCTGTGATTGTGACCCGGATTGTTAGACGTTCTGCCTGCTCCTGCCCTGACCCGGATTATCTGACTACGCTGCCTTCCCCTGTGATTGACCCGGATTGTCCCTGACTACGCTACCTTCTCCTGTCCCGACCCCCGGCTTGTTGACCATTCTGCGGACTGACTCCGGTAACTGACCCTGCGTGCGACTTGACCACTCTCTGCCTACTGTCTCGGTACCACGCCATTTCCCACAGTGACAACCGCCGGTTTATCCTGCCAGGTCCTGCCGGCCTCCTCACATCTGGCTCAACTCTGTCCTACTCCTATCCCCGGAGGCTCCCTCTGCCACGGGTGGTATTGCTCGGAGGTCGTGACCTGGTCCTGGTTCTGCTCCAAGTCCATCCCCACCATCAGGGGCCCTGGTGAAAACGCAGACCGGGACTTAGACCCCACGCTCCGGGTGATTCCGCCTAGTGGGCTGCCAGAGGTGCCACCTGGCGGATCCGTAACAACTTCAAGGATCAGCCCCTCCCTCTTAGATTGTAAACTCCCAGGATCAGCCCCTCCCTCTTAGATTGTAAGCTCCTAGGATCAGCCCCCCCCCCTCTTAGCTTGTAAGCTCCCAGGATCAGCCCCTCCCTCTTAGATTGTAAGCTCCCAGGATCAGGACCCTCCCTCTTAGATTGTAAACTCCCAGGATCAGCCCCTCCCTCTTAGATTGTAAACTCCCAGGATCAGCCCCTCCCTCTTAGATTGTAAACTCCCAGGATCAGGCCCCTCCCTCTTAGATTGTAAACTCCCAGGATCAGCCCCTCCCTCTTAGATTGTAAGCTCCCAGGATCAGGCCCCTCCCTCTTAGAGTGTAAGCTCCCAGGATCAGGACCCTCCCTCTTAGTTTGTAAACTCCCAGGATCAGACCCCTCCCTCTTAGATTGTAAGCTCCCAGGATCAGCCCCTCCCTCTTAGATTGTAAGCTCCCAGGATCAGGCCCTCCCTCTTAGATTGTAAACTCCCAGGATCAGCCCCTACCTCTTAGATTGTAAGCTCCCAGGATCAGCCCCTCCCTCTTAGATTTTAAGCTCCCAGGATCAGCCCCTCCCTCTTAGATTGTAAGCTCCCAGGATCAGGTCCTCCTAACCCCCTTGTATTGATCTGTATTGTCTCCCGTTATACTGTACAGCGCTGAGAAAACTGTTGGCGCCATAAATCCTGTATAATAATAATAATATACTATAATTTTATATATCTATATTATTATTATACAGGATTTATAAAGCGCCAATAGTTGGCTCAGCGAAATATTAGAAAAATAGTGCAGCGCTCAGACCGGGGTAAAATATATTATATCAGATGACATATATATAATTGAAAGTGACTCACACAGCCGTATCTCATATATGAATAAATGGGCTAATAATGACATATTCTCAAGTAACTAAATCATGCACTTAAGTGAATATATGCATACTGCAGTAATATAGTGTCCATGTGCATAAAATTCCATGCAGGTGAAAGCTGTAAGTGCCAATCCTCAAATAGGTGAAGTGCCCCCTCACCTTCCTGCCCAGGCCCCTAGGGACCAATGAGCTTTTGATATATGGTAGGTCTTGGATAGATCCTTCAGATGATGGATCCCTCAAGAGGTAATGGTGGGACTCTCCTCCTCTAATCTCCTATACCCGAGCGTTGGTGGTATCGAAGGTGCCCTTCCCACAGGGTCATCAGATACGCCAGTGGGAGGAGCTTACACGAACGTTCTGACGTCATATCCGGCGCGGGCGCCATCTTGGTGCTCCCAGTCCCTGAATACAGTACACCCTTTGAGTGGTGTGAAGGCTCGTTTTTTCATGTGAAAAGTGTGAGTAGTTTTTCTGTGATTTATCACTTTCTTAATAAAGCAGTTTTACACTATATAAGTTCTCTCTCCTTATTGATGACCCTGTGGGAAGGGCACCTTCGATACCACCAACGCTCGGGTATAGGAGATTAGAGGAGGAGAGTCCCACCATTACCTCTTGAGGGATCCATCATCTGAAGGATCTATCCAAGACCTACCATATATCAAAAGCTCATTGGTCCCTAGGGGCCTGGGCAGGAAGGTGAGGGGGCACTTCACCTATTTGAGGATTGGCACTTACAGCTTTCACCTGCATGGAATTTTATGCACATGGACACTATATTACTGCAGTATGCATATATTCACTTAAGTGCATGATTTAGTTACTTGAGAATATGTCATTATTAGCCCATTTATTCATATATGAGATACGGCTGTGTGAGTCACTTTCAATTATATATATGTCATCTGATATAATATATTTTACCCCGGTCTGAGCGCTGCACTATTTTTCTAATATTTCTCTTGTCCAATGTTGGTGTTGTGATTGTGACATCGTCA
The DNA here is from genome assembly GCF_062004578.1 of Staurois parvus. Classification (NCBI taxonomy): domain Eukaryota; kingdom Metazoa; phylum Chordata; class Amphibia; order Anura; family Ranidae; genus Staurois; species Staurois parvus. The sequence continues at coordinate 207,909 of NW_028319168.1, read as the reverse complement.
GTGCTGGCTGCTGAATAGTACTATTATACATAGTGGCGCAGGAGACAATTCTATTCCTTTAATAGTTGGCTCAGCGCTGTACATTACAAAGGGGGACAGAACATGTGACAGAACAATACCAATACAATGCAAAACATGAGGGGATCGAGGGCCCTGATCCTTGGAGCTTACAATCTAGGAGATATACAGTATATATATAAAAAACAAAATATGATACAATAATATAGTATATAATATGATATAATAATATAATAAATAATAAAATATGTATATTTTATAGTATTATTATTTTTTTATGGGGTAACATAGACCGCTGAGATGCAGATATAATCCCCTTAAATTTCAAATTATGCATTTGAGAATATAAATACACACACATTATATATATATATCTTAGATTGTAAGCTCCAAGGAGCAGGTCCCTCCTATCCCCCTTGTATTGATCTGTATTGTCTCCCTTTATATTATAAAGCGCTGAGCAAACTGTTGGTGCTATAAAACTCCTGTATAATAATATATTATAATTTTATATATAAAATAAAATATGCTACAATAATATAATATATGATATGATATAATAAATAATAAAATATGTATATTTTATAATATTATTATTTTTTTATGGGGCCCTCCTAACCCTCTTGCGTTGAACTGTATTGTTGCTGTATTGTCTCCCGTTATGTTGTACAGCGCTGAGCACACTGTTGGTGCCATAAATCCTGTATAATAATAATATATTATAATTTTATATATATATATATATATATATATATATATATATATATAAAAAACAAAATATGATACAATAATATAATATATAATATGATATAATAAAATAATAAATAATAAAATATGTATATTATATAATGTTATTTTTATTTTTTTATGGGGTAAAATAGACCGCTGAGATGCAGATATAATCCCCTTAAATTTAAAATCATACATTTGAGAATATACATACACACAAGCACACATATATATATATATATATATATATATATATATATATTAAAATATGATACAATAATATAATATAATATGATATATAGCATGATATGATATAATAATATATTAAAATACGTATATTTTATAACATTTTTATTATACAGGATTTATACAGCACCAATAGTTTGCGCAGCGCTTTACAATGTAAGAGTTACAGTACAATTCATTAGAGAGAAGGAAGCCTTTACCGCACCAATGCCACAAAAAAGCCCGATGAGGTGTGTCAAGGTATTGTCGGCCATATTGTAACCGGCTGTTTTTGTGGCATTGGCGCAGTAAATGCTTCTTTCTGACAACTCCACCATGCAGCTCATTTTTGTTCAAGTATGGTCGTATTGAAACAACCACACCTTTTTTTCCAGAGCAGCCTGTATTTCTCCTGAGGTGACCTGTGAAGGTTTTTCTTTGCATACCGAACAATTCTTCTGGCAGTTGTGGCTGCAATCTTTCTTGGTCTACCTGACCCTGGCTTGGTATCAAGAGATCCCAGAATTTTTCACTTAAAAAGTGATTGAACAGTAATGACTGGCATTTTCAAGGTTTTGGTCATCTTTTTATATCCTTTACCATCTTTATAAAGTTCCATTACCTTGTTACGCAGGTCTATTGACAGTTCTTGTCTGCTCCCCATGGCTCAGTATCTAGCCTAGTCAGTGCTTCTACGTAAGAGCGAACAAACTCATTGACTATTTATACACTGACACTGATTGCAAATTAAAAAGCCACAGATGTGGGACATTAACCTGTAATTGGCATTGTACCCCGTGTGTGTCACCTTGTGTGTCTGTACCAAGGCTGAACCTTCCGGGGGCGGAGACTTCTGATCTGGGGGTGGAGACTTCTGATCCGAGGGCGGAGACTTCTGATCTGGGCCATTTGGGGGATTTCTGTTCTCATTAGGATTTAAAAAGGAGCCGAACAACGATGTGATAATAAATGGCTTCACATCATCGCTATCCTTCTATAAAAGACAGGTTTTCTGGCAGATCCGTCAGATTTTAATCATCAATGCCAAAATGTCACCATTTCTGCCAGAGGAGGGAGACTTTGGAGCACATCTGTACATTATTACATGCTGAGCTGCGTTGATCTTTGTGTTTTATATTATTATTTCAGGTACTTATATAGTGCCCAGGGGCGGACTGACAACTCATGGGGCCCTCGGGCAATAGGGGATCATGGGGCCCCTGTGTCCTTGCCCAAACTCAAAAAAGCCTATGAAAAAGGTACCAGGGGCATCTCATGGGGCCCCCTACTGACCCCGGGCCCGAGTTTCCAAATGGTCAGTCCCCTGATAGCCCCAGCACTTTACATATATATTGTACATTCACATCAGTCCCCGCCCCCGAGGAGCGTACAATCTAAGGTCCCTACCTCACATTCATACATACACATACTAGGGACAATTTATCCAATTAACCTACCAGCGTGTCTTTGGAGAGTGGGAGGAAACTAAAGTACCCGGAGAAAACCCACGCAGGCACAGGGAGAATATGCAATCTTTAGGCAGGTGGTGCTGTGGTTGGGATTCAAACAAACGACCGGAGGACTGCCAGGTGGAAGCGCTAATCATTTAGCCACTGCGCTGCCCCATATCTGCCTAGACTTCAGTTTGGGAATCCTATGGCTCTCCAGCTAGAATTAGCCCACAAGGCCCCCTCAGGGGACATGCAGCCTGTTCATTCTGTGTTTACGTCAGCATACTGTTTTACTGACATACCTGTTCTGTCCCCTCCTGGCTGTATATTATCACAAGGTCAGATAAACAGGTCGAATATATGCATTCAGCCAGACACAATGACCTCAAGGACCTTGGCAATGCAAACAGCAGCTCTGGTGGCAACAACCCAAATCCTGGCACTTGTAGTCCCCCAACTACGGAAGAAGCCGACCTCTCCTTCCATATGGGAATCCGATACGTTGTTCTAACACTCTACGACTGCAGATTTCACCACACAAGCAGACAATCTGAGCTTCTTGGACAGCGTCTGACTATCACAGCTTGTAAGATGTGGAACGAGCCTCCCGTTCTTCCCCTCTGACATCATCCACCCCCCGCGCTAGGTCATCAGAGGAGACTGAGACAAGACTGGAACCATCCATGAGGTCATTCTGGCCCGGGCTGCAGAGATTTTCCACTGTAAAACATGTGTTACACCTTGCTGGATTAATGCACCAGAGCCACAACAGAGACCTTTAAAGAGCCTCTCAGCTTCTCTGTAGTCCCAGCCAAGACATTTCTTCAAGCAGGTGCAAGTCGTTGCTTGGTGACTATACATATGACATCGTTGGGAAAATCGCCCTTTTCCATAGTCAGCTGAGACCAAACAAAGGTTTGACGGCTGACCAAGCTTTTGTCTATGAGATGCAGAAAATTCAAACTCCATCCGAGACAGTTGGCTGGTGTGTCACAAATATATATAAAAGATTCCATATCCACACCCGGGTCTTCTTTCTACAAAGGATCAGGTCACTTTATTCCATAGAAGGGGCAGTGAGGAGGAACTAGCAGCAGTATTAGTGGTAGTCACGGAAGGTAGTTCCTCCAGCTTGATGAGGACCTGGAAACGGTTCGTTCTTTTATAAGCCATTTTTATATGACAGGAACTACCACGTGTCACGGATCCAACCCACACCACCATGTGTTGTACTGCGTATTGAGATCATCAAATAAACAGGCCCGGGTATGGATGAGGAATATTATTTACATGTTTGAGGACCCTCTGTCTTGCTGAATGAGGTTTCATCCTGGCACCAGGCGTCACGTACTTCTACATCATCATCACCACCGTACCATTATCATCATCATCAATACCATCATCAGTACCATCATCATCATCATCACCACCGTACCATTATCATTATCATCAATACCATCATCAGTACCATCATCATCATCATCACCACCGTACCATTATCATCATCATCAATACCATCATCAGTACCATCATCATCATCATAATCATCATCATCATCACCACCGTACCATTATCATCATCATCAATACCATCATCAGTACCATCATCATCACCATAATCATCATCATCATTTCATTATCATCATATCATCACCACCGTACCATCATCAATACCATCATCATCATCATTATCATCATCACCATCGTACCATCATCAATACCATCATCATCACCACCGTACCATTATCATCATCATCAATACCATCATCAGTACCATCATCATCATCATAATCATCATTTCATTATCATCATATCATCATCATCATTTCATTATCATCATATCATCATCACCACCGTACCACCATCGTCATCATTATCATCAGTACCACCATCATCATTATCATCATCACCACCGTACCATTATCAACATCATCAATACCATCATCAGTACCATCATCATCACCATAATCATCATTATCATCATCACCATATCATCACCATCATTCTCATCATCACCACCGTACCATTATCATCATCATCAATACCATCATCAGTACCATCATCATCATCATAATCCTCATTAGCATCATCACCATATCATCACCATCATCATTAGTACCATCATCATTTCATTATCATCATATCATCATCACCACCGTACCATTATCATCATCATCATCAGTACCATCATCATCACCATAATCATCATTATCATCATCACCATATCATCACCATCATCATCATCATCATTCTCATCATCACCACCGTACCATTATCATCATCATCAATACCATCATCAGTACCATCATCATCACCATAATCATCACCATCATCATCACCATAATCACCATAATCATCATTATCATCTTCACCATATCATCATCATCAATACCATCATCATCACCATAATCATCATTATTGTCATCACCATATCATCATCACCAACATCATCACCATCATCATTTCATTAGCATCATATCATCATCACCACCATACCATTATCATCATCATCAATACCATCATCATCACCATCAATAAAATAATCATCATCATCACCATTAATATCAACATATCATTATCATCATCATCATCAATACCATCATCATCACCATCACCAATACCATCATTCTCACCACAAATAATATCATCATCATCACCATCATCTTCAATACCATCGTTCTCACCATCAATAAAATCATCATCATCAATATCACCATAGCATCATCATCACATCTATAGCATCATCACCAACATCACCATCAATATCATCATCATCATCAACACCATCATCATCATCACATCTATAGCATCATCACCAACATCACCATCAATATCATCATCATCATCAACACCATCATCATCATCACATCTATAGCATCATCACCAACTTCACCATCAATATCATCATCATCATCACCATCAATACCATTAATATCATCATCATCATCATCACCATATTATCATCAATACCATAATTATCACCATCAATAAAATCATCATCATCATCAATACCATCATTCTTAGCATCAATAGCATCATCACCATTATTATTATTATCACCATTACCATCAATGGCATCATCATCAAAAATATCTTCTTCACATAGGATCATCATTAAAATATCATCACGATATTGATGATGAAGATAATGATGGTGATGGTGGTAATGATAGTGGTAATGATGGTGATGGTGATGATGATAGTGATGGTAATAATGATGGTGATGGTGGTGATGATGGTGGTGATGGTGATGGTGGTGGTGATGATGGTGATGGTGGTGATGGTGGTGGTGATGATGGTGATGGTGGTGATGGTGGTGATGATGGTGGTGGTGATGGTGGTGATGATGGTAATGGTGGTGGTGATGATGGTGATGGTAGTGGTGATGATGGTGATGGTGGTGATGATGGTGGTGGTGATGATGGTGATGGTGGTGGTGGTGATGGTGGTGATGGTCATGGTGGTGGTGATGATGGTGATGGTGGTGATCATGATGGTGGTGATGATGGTGATGGTGGTGATGGTGGTGATGATGGTGATGGTGGTGATAGTGATACTGATGGTGGTGATGGTGGTGATGATGGTGATGGTGGTGGTGGTGGTGATGGTGGTGATGATAGTGATGCTGATGGTGATAATGGTAATGGTGGCGATGGTGGTAATGATGGTGGTGGTGATGATGGTGATGGTGATGGTGGTGATGATGGTGATGATGGTGGTGGTGATGGTGGTGATGATGGTGATGATGGTGGTGGTGATGGTGGTGATGATGGTGATAGTGATACTGATGGTGGTGATGGTGGTGATGATGGTGATGGTGGTGGTGATGATGGTGATGGTGGTGATGGTGGTGATGATGGTGGTGGTGATGATGGTGATGGTGGTGGTGGTGCAGGTACCGCCCTCTAATATAAACACACTGCAGGTACCGCCCTCTAATATAAACACACTGCAGATGCCGCCCTCTAATGGAAACACACTGCAGGTGCCGCCCTCTAATATAATCACACTGCAGGTGCCGCCCTCTAATATAAACACACTGCAGATGCCGCCCTCTAATATAAACACACTGCAGGTGCCGCCCTCTAATATAAACACACTGCAGGTGCCGCCCTCTAATATAAACACACATCAAGTGCCGCCCTCTAATATAAACACACTGCAGGTGCCGCCCTCTAATATAAACACACTGCAGATGCTGCCCTCTAATGGAAACACACAGCAGGTGCCGCCCTTCAATGGAAACACACTGCAGGTGCTGCCCTCTAATACAAACATGCAGCACATGCTGCTTTCTAATATATACACACAGCGGGTGCTGCCCTCTAATGGATCTACACAGCAGGTGCTGCTCTCTGATAGAATCTCACAGTAGGTGCTGCTCTCTGATAGAATCTCACAGCAGGTGCTGTCCTCTAATGAAAACAGCCAGCAGGTCCAGAAAGCTGTTAGAAACTTACTGAAACCCAACTTCAGTGTCTCTGTTGTGATCTTTAAGAATGAATCAGTTCATAGTGCCTGCAGCTACAGAGGTTGGTAATAGTTTGTTTTAAATCTCTTTTACTGCCTGCTAAGATTACGTCAAAGTTTACATTTTCATTGTTCGTCTACAGGTTCACTGCAGTGCTTCAGTGGTTCTACCCACCCAACCCAACCTCCACCTCATCTGCAGCACCCGTACTGGCCCCCGCAATGCTCACATTGGACAGGTGTATGGCTTACTAAGAATATGGAATCACTTTAAGAGGTGATTGGAGGGGAGCACAGCAGAGGGCTCTCTGGTATCTTCTGAAGACTGACCAGAGTGATGAAGACCATGTTTTCCATGACTGAACTGAGTGCCACATGGAAGTATTTTTCATCCTTCTGGTATGTCACCACCTGTGAAAAATTACAAGTTTTACAAAGCTTTTTTGACAGGAGCAGCTGTCATTTTCTGAGTACATTGTGTATGCTGCCATAGAATTAAAAATGTGCTAATGAAACATGAACAAAAAACAGCTCTCAGGGTCCCAGTGACCTTCCCTGCTGCCTTTTCTGAAGCTGAGGTGAAGATGAAAGAGCAATGTGCCTTGTTCTAGCATACAACAATACATATCCTTCATAGACTGAGGTCTCCTGAAAAGTCCATCTGTAGAGCTGGGATTTTCTGACCGCAGTCCATCAGATGGACAACCTAGGGCCCTTTACTATAACATTACTAACCAAGTTCTGGTCTCCCCCAAAGCTGCCGGAGTTTTGATGCTGGTCAGTGAGGCAACCCATCAAATAGACAACCAATGAGAACTGTGGTTGGGTGGTAGTAGGCCAGACCATACCTGCATGCTCCAGGGTTTCTATAATAGAGCCCCCTGGGTATCATGCCTCACTGGATTCTCTGGAAGAAGGAGAAAACCACCCTCAGGCAGCTATAGAAGAAGAATTGAATAACTTTAAGGGTGGTAAAGTTTTGTGGACCGTAGTCCACATATCTGGTGGACTTCAGTCTTGGCATACCTTGGTGCCAGCAAGAATTAACTCCCTTGAGCATACTCAACAGTTACATCATCCTGGGGCAGCCAATCAAGATGACTAGAGATGCTGAACCTGGAGAACCAGGCAGGGCTGTTCTATCAGCATCATGGGCCCCTCGGGCACCTACCAGCCTGCCCCAATTTACGCACCTACTCATAAGAATGAAAGTATAAATAGTTTATAGAATTAAAGTTGTTCTAAAGCCAAAAAAAATGTTTTTTACCTTAATACATTCCTTGCATTAAGGTAAAAAATGTTTAGACATCAATACCCCCCCCCCTTTTACTTAGCTGAACCCTCATTCCATCCAGCGCCGTGCACACCTGCAGCTCTTCTCTGCCCTCTCTTTGGCCATCAGCTCCCAGTGCTGTCGATCACAGCCAGTAACAAGAGAGCGGGAGGGGCAGGGCCGAGTCTCACTGTCTGTGTCAATGGACACAGCAGCCGGGCTCAGGGACGAGCATGCACGAGTGGCCCCATGGGAAGCGACTTCTCATGGGGGCACTGAACAGAGAGGAGGGCCAGGAGCACCAGAGGGGGACCTGAGAAGAGGAGATTAATGCCTACCCTTCCATTGCGCAGAGCAGGTAAGTATAGACATGTTTGTTATGTTATTGAAAAAAAATTGCCTTTACAATCACTTTATACATAATTTTATTAGTACTTTCAATCAAATTGATTTCAAACAATAAAAAAAATGCCATAAATAAAAGACTAATCAGACAAAGGGCACAGTATGGAGGAAGGGGGGGTTCAGGAAGGCACAGTACAGGGGGGGCTGGCAAGGAAGCTCATGGACACTGCATGTCCAGAGGGGTGGTAAAGTTGTGTGGACTTGAGTCTTGGCATACCTTGATGCCAGCAAGAATTAACTCCCATGAGCATGCGCAGGAGTTACATTGTCTTTGAGCAGCCAATCAAGATGACTGAAGATGTTGAACCTTGAGGACCAGGCGAAGATGGAAGCTTTTCAAGGAAGCTCATGGACACTGCGGGGTTTATTTACTAAACCTGGTTGACTCAGAATCTTGTCCACTTCTGCATAAAAACCAATCAGCTTCCAGGTTTTATTGCTGAAGCTTAACTGAACATGCTGAGGTTAGAAGCTGATTGGCTACCATGCACAGGTACCCAAGATTCTGAGTCAACCAGGTTTAGTAAATAAACCCCTGCATGTCCAGAGGGGTGGTAAAGTTTTGTGGACTTTAGTCCATATCCCCAGTGGACTTGAGTCTCGGCATACCTTGGTGCCAGCAAGAATTAACTCCCATGCCATGCGCAGGACCTTCATCATCCTGGGGCAGCCAATTAAGATGACTGGAGATGCTGAACCTGGAGGACCAGGTGGAGATGAAAGCGCTGGCATGGAAACTCATGGAGACTGCATGTTCAGTGGGGTAGTATTGTTTTGTGGACTTTAGTCTCGGCATACCTTGGTGCCAGCAAGAATTAACTCCCATGAGAATGTACTAGAGTTACATCATCCTGGGGCAGCCAATTAAGATGACTGGAGATGTTGAACCTGGAGGACCAGGTGGAGATGAAAGCGCTGGCGAGGAAGCTCATGGACACTGCATTGCAGGAGGGGTGGTAAAGTTTTGTGGACTTTAGTCTCAGCATACTTTGGTGCTAGCAAGAATTACCTCACATGAGCACCCACAAGAGTTACATCACCCTGAGGCAACCAATCAAGATGACTGAAGATGTTGAACCTTGAGGACCAGGTGAAGATGGAAGTGTTGGCATGAAAGCTCATGGAGACTGCATGTCCAGAGGTATTCGTTGCCAATCTTTGGCTTGTTCTTCAACTATGCTTCCGCTTGATATCAACTTGCAACCATTTGTTACTGACCTTTGGCTTGTTTACTGACTATGCTTCTGCTTGTCCTACCCGCTATATCTGCTACTGGGCACTAAGTTGCTCACCTTCTGGTGGGGCGATCCTGAGGATCGTGATCTGGCACTAACACCCAGAAAAACCCATCTCCATCATCATCGGCTATGGTGAATACTGGTTAGTAATTATACCCCGCACCTCAAGTGAACCCACGTCATTCACCAGGGTGACCTGCTTGTATACTAATCCAGCTCGTCGGTAGGAGTCTCTCCACTGCTATAGCTACTGGTCTCAGAAACTAACCCCCTGACTGTCACAGGTCTACAAGGGTCTGCAACCTACATTGTAGCTCAAGTAGGTTACCACTTCCCATCAATGCTCAGCCATCATTGTGCTCTTCTCCGCTTAATTTCTTGCTCTTGTTTCTCCTGCTGCCGTCCATACCTTCACTACTACTTTGGCTTGTTTCTCAACTACGCTTCTGCTCCAATCCAAGCTGCAACCATTCGTTTCCAACCTTTGGCTTTTTCCTGCAACCATTCATTACTGACCTTTGGTCACCATGGCTTGCTCCTCAACCACACTTTCGCTCGTTCCCGATCTGAAACCATTCATTACCGACCTTTGGCTTATTCCTCAACTATGCTTCCACTCGATCCCAACCTACAGCCATTCGTTACTGACCTTTGACTTGTTCCTCAACTACACTTCCACTCAATCCCATCCTGCAACCATTTGTTACCAACCTTTGGCTTGTTCCTCAACTACACTTCTGCTTGATCCCAACCTGCAACCATTTGTTACTGACCTTTGGCTTGTTTACTGACTATGCTTCTGCTTGTCCTACCTGCTATATCTGCTACTGGGCACTGATTGCTCACTTCCTTGAGGGGCTATACTGAGGACCACAATCTGGTACTAACATCCAGAAAAACCCATCTTTGTCATCAGCAGCTATGATGAATACTGGTTGGTATTTATACCCCGCACCTTGAGTGAGCCCACATCATCCACCAGGGTGACCTGCTTGTGTAATTATCCAGCTGATCATTGGAAATTCTCTACTGCTATAGCTACTGGTCTCGGAGCCTGATCCTCTGATTGTGACAGGTCTACTCCTACAAGGGTCCACAACCTACATGGTAGCTCATAGTAGGTTACCACTTCCCATCAACCCTCAACCATCATTGTGATCTTCTCCACTCAATATCTTGCTCCTGTCTCTCCTGCTGCCATCCGTACCTTCACTTCTACTTTGGCTTGTTCCTCAACTACACTTACGCTTGATACCAACCTGCAACCATTTTGTTACTGACCCTTGGCTTGTTTACTGACTACTCTTCTGCTTGTCCTAGCTTTTGTATCTGCTACTGGACATTGGGTTGCTTACCTCCTGGTTGGGCAATCCTGAGGACTCCGAACTTGCGCAGCAAAACCCATCTCCATCATCATCAGCTATGGTGAATACTGGTCAGTACTTATACCCCACAGCTCGAGTGAGCCCATGTCACCTGCCAGGGTGACCTGCTTGTATGCTAATCCAGCTGATTGGTGGAAGTCTCTTCTGCTATAGCTACTGGTCTCAGATTCTGACCCCTGACCATGACAGGTCTACTCCTACAAGGGTCTGCAACCTACATGGTAACTCATATCAGGTTACCACTTCCCATCAACCCTCAACCATCATTGTGATCTTCTCCACTCAGTATCTTGCTCTTGCCTCTTCTGCTGCCATCCGTACCTTCATTACTACTTTGGCTTGTTCCTCAACTACGCTTCTGCTCCATACCAAGCTGCAACCATTCGTTTCCAACCTTTGGCTTGTTCCTCAACTATGCTTCTGCTCCATACCAACCTGCAACCATTTGTTACTGACCCTAAGCTTCTTTACTGACTACTCTTCTGCTTGCCCTAGCTTTTATATCTGCTACTGGACACTGGGTTGCTCACCTCCTGTTTGGGCAATCCTGAGGACTCCGAACTTGTACTAAAGCGCAGCAAAACCCATCTCCATCATCATCAGCTATGGTGACTACTGGTCAGTACTTATACCCCGCACCTCGAGTGAGCCTACGTCATCCTTCAGGGTGACCTGCTTGTATGTTAATCCAGCTGATTGGTGGGAGTCTCTCCTGCTATAGCTACTGGTCCCCTGACCGTAAGAGGTCTACTTCTACAGGAGTCTGCAACCTACATGGTAGCTTATAGCAGGTTACCACTTCCCATCAACCCTCAACCATCATTGTGCTCTTCTCCACTCAGTATCTTGCTCTTGTCTCTTTTCCTGCCATCAGTACCTTCATTACTACTTTGGCTTGTTCCTCAGCTACGTTTCCGCTACATACCAACCTGCAACCATTCGTTACCAACCTTTGGCTTGTTCTTCAACTACACTTCCGCTTGATCCCAACCTGCAACCATTCATTACTGACCCTCGGCTTGTTTACTGACTACTCTTCTGCTTGTCCTAGCTTCTTATCTGCTACTGGAACCTGACCCCTGACCGTGAGAGGCCTACTCCTACCAGGGTCTACAACCTACATGGTAGTTCATAGCAGGTCACCACTTCCCATCAACCTTCTGATGCTATCCATCCAGCCCAATCCTTGATAAGGAAGAAAGGAAACCCACCCACTTTACACTCCCAGCTTCCTTGGAAGGGTACCAACCTCTTCCTATATAGCGGTCAGGGGCGGACTGACCATTCGAGCACTCGGGCCCGGGGTCAATAGGGGGCACCATGAAATGCCCCTGGTACCTTTTTTATAGGCTTTTTTGAGTGTGGGCAAGGACACAGGGGCCCCATGATCCCCTATTGCCCGGGGGCCCCATGAGATGTCAGTCCGCCCCTGATAGTGGTGTCACTTTTCCAGTTGCCGGTGGTATGCTAATCACAAGACTGGCAAAAAAAGGACAGTTGACGTCATTTTCCTCTTCTTCCATGGGGTTGATGTGACATTTTGGCCAAAAGTCATGCTTGTAATAAAAGACCTTCCCCGGTTCAGTTTTGGATGAGATCCATCGGGGTTGCTGAAGCCCCAGTTGGCATCTATGCAGGGGCGGATTGACCATTCAAGCACTCGGCCACTGCCTGAGGGCCCAGGGTCAGTAGGGAGCCCCATGAGATGCCCCTGGTACCTTTCATAGGCTTTTTTGGGTGTGGTTTGAGTGTGGGCAAGGGCACAGGGGCCCCATGATTTCCTATTGCCCGGGGGCCCCATGAGTTGTCAGTCTGCCCCTGCATCTATGTATGTATGTATGCACTGCCCTTGGGCCTGGGCTCAGTAGGGGGCCCCATGAGATGCCCCTGGTACCTTTTTCATAGGCTTTTTTGAGTTTGGGCAAGGACACAGGGGCCCCATGATCCCCTATTGCCCGGGGTCCCCATGAGTTGTCAGTCCGCTCCTGTATCAAAGTATATATCTGGAAGTTTGGTAGGAGTTCCACTTTAGCGCTACGTGGACGCGCACAGCGTATTAAACCCGCCATTGTGTTATAAAAAGGGAAACGGTGATGTCACACGGAAGGTAGCGCTCCGTTAAGCCGTCTGGTGGGGCCGCTTTTTTTTTTGCAGTCGAACTAATTCCGTTCAAGCCGTATTATTCCATCGTTCATTACGCATTTGTGTTTTACTAGTTGCTTTGGGTATTATCCCTCCCCAGATCTTCAGAAGACCCTTTCATATATGTGCAACCTTTGATCTCTCCTCAATTACCGTCCCCCTTCTTTCCTGCTCAGATCTGCTCCTGCCCTACAGGCAAAAACTCCACACTTTTTTTTTTTTTTTCTTTTTTGGAATGAAAAGGACTTTAAGGTTGGTGGTATCCTCCACGGTGTCACTGTCAGCTCCCAGGAACCCAGTGGAGTAAGGAATCTTTCCAATTTTGGATCTGCTGGGGTCACGGGGGACATCAAGACGTTGAAGCTGACTAAACATAGAAAAGCTCCCACAACCTTTGACCTCGTCTTGGGGTTCCTGCACGATGGAATTTTAATAAAGCGAACAAAAAAAGGTTACAAAACACGGCTACGGGGACTGCGAGTTCGTGTGTTTTGTCTGGAACCCATGGAGGAAAGAATGTTCCATTCATCACACGGCATAGGGTGACTCCTAAAAAAAAAAAGGCGGGCCTAAGACTAGATGTAGTCGATTTAGAATTGCGGGCAGAACCGTTTCGATGCGTCCCACGATTCTAAATCGTTTAGGTGCCGTTATTCTTAATGTTGCCCCAAAGTGCGATTTTGCCACCGCTGTCACACGCCAAAACTGCACGGCACTGGCGGCAAAACGTGTGTTGGAAAAAAAAAAGTCATGTAAAAAAAGGAGCGGGAGCTTTCGTTGGGCGATAAATGCTCAAAGCGAACTGACTGCACTAGGCACAGGCAGCACAGCGCATGGAAACCAGACATGTGCGCAAGGAAATTTGTTTCAACTAACATGAGATCTGAGCGGGGCCATAAAATGGACCTCGGATCAGATAAACTTTTCATTTCAGACACATACGTGTCACATTACATGTCACGTGTTCATTGCTGATTTCTCCCACTACTTGCTGTCCTTCCCTTGGCTCAGCAGGAGAAACAAAAGCAGGAAGCCTCCTGTAAGCAGGTGTAGTTAGCAAGTCTGCCACAAGGTGGCTCTTTTCCACAATAGTGTGCAATAGGGAGTTGTGTAAGTGGGTGTTAGGTCCCCTTTGGGACGAAGCCTTCCTGTAGGTAGTCGGGGCAAAGGAGCCACACATCCCAAACACCGGCAGATGAAGTCAGCTACTGCAAAGGCACTGGGCAGGGCAGAAGGTCAGGGTGAGATCGACCTACACTTAGAAGGGCCAGCTATAGTTGTCTTGCCTCCAGAAAAATGGTCTAAGTGGACTGGGAATATGGTCTAAGTGGACTGGGAACATGGTCTAAGTGGACTGGGAACATGGTCTAAGTGGACTGGGAACATTGTCCAAGTGGACTGGGAACATGGTCTAAGTGGACTGGGAACATGGTCTAAGTGGACTGGGAACATTGTCCAAGTGGACTGGGAACATGGTCTAAGTGGACTGGGAACATGGTCTAAGTGGACTGGGAACATGGTCCAAGTGGACTGGGAACATGGTCCAAGTGGACTGGGAACATGGTCCAAGTGGACTGGGAACATGGTCCAAGTGGACTGGGAACATGGTCCAAGTGGACTGGGAACATGGTCCAAGTGGACTGGGAACATGGTCTAAATCAGGCTTTACTCCAAAGGAACCCTTAAGATATTTTTCAGGCCTCGGGGAACCCCTACTAATACCAATTCATCAGAGACTCTTACAGGTAGATCAAATTTGGTGCCATGCCACTGGATCTGCCAAGTGGCACTTGTCCAGTAACTAGGCAGGCACCATCAGATGGGAGGTCAGCCTCAGTTCATGGAACCCCTGGCAACCTTCAAAAGAAGCCTGGTTGGCAATAGGGCTGGTCAGAAAGATCATTGGTGCCATGCCACCGGTTCTGAAAAAGTGTTGTTGGCTTCAGAATTATGCAGGCACCATCAGATGGAAGGTCAATTGGTCACAGTTCAAGGAACTTCTAGCAACCTCCGAAGGTAGCCTGGTTGGGAATAGTTGATCAGAAAGATTATTGGTGCTGTGCTGCTGGTTCTGCCAAGGGGTGTTGGCTGCAGAACTAAGCAGGCACCATCAGATGGGAGGTCAGCCACAGTTCATGGAACTCCTGGCAACCTCTGAAGGAAGCCTGGTTGGCAATAGGGATGATCAGAAAGATCATTGGTGCCATGCCACCGGTTCTGCAAAAGTGTTGGCTTCAGAACTAAGCAGGCACCATCAGATGGGAGGTCAATTGGTCACAGTTCAAGGAACTTCTAGCAACCTCTGGAGGTACCCTGGTTGGGAATAGTTGATCAGAAAGATTTCTGGTGCTGTGCTGCTGGTTCTGCCAAGGGGTGTTGGCTTCAGAACTAAGCAGGCACCATCAGATGGGAGGTCAGCCACAGTTCATGGAACCCCTGGCAATCTCCGAAGGAAGCCTGGTTGGCAATGAGGCTGATCAGAAAGACCATTAGTGCCATGGTGCTGGTTCTGCCAAGGGGTTTTGGCCCGTAACTATACAGGCACTATCAGATGGGAGGTCAATCAGCCACAGGTCAAGGAACCCCTGGACACCTCTGGAGGAACCCTGGTTGAGAATGACTGGTCTGAATGCACTGGGAGATGGATGAAAAAGGCCTTTTAGGACAGGCTAAGCATTCTCTGGCATGCGGGCTAATCCACCTGGAGATCCTGGGGGAAGTAGAATCTGGAGTTGCAGCTGCAGTATTCCCATCTCTGGAACGACATAAAGAGAGTCATGAGTTGGATGCCTAATGGGCACGTCAGAGAGTGAGTACTAATGACGAGGACTTCCAGAGGGAACGTGGGGGAACACAGAATGTAATGGCAAGGGGTGCTGGGGTGTGCTGGAGGGTCTGTTGATGCCCGGCTGCCGGTGGATCTATTGTCACTGATGGGAATCTATTTGTGCATGGGGGGCCTATTGTCAATGGCATCACTATGGTTGGTGTCACCCAGTGCAGTAAAACATGGTGTCATTCCACCCCCCCTCCAAACCAGCCCCTGTAAATGATGCGGTTGTTTCCAGTGCACTGATGTGTATGCTATCATGGATAGGGTTGACACGATCATGGTTAGTTATTACTTCCTACTTGATGGTGTCACTCAGAGCTGCCATTAGAAATCAGAGGGCCCCATACAGCCTACCTGACAGCCCGACAGCCCCTCCCCCCCAGTACAAAATTACAATTAAAAAAATATACTTTTCTACTTTTTACATGATTTTTCACAATTTATTTTGTACATTTTTTTAATGTACCCCCCCTGCACCTCCGTTCCCCACTGTAACCCCCCCACTCCCTTGCCACCACACCATCCCTACACACCTGCCCCCCCTGCTTCTGAAGAAGAGCAGCACTGCTGCCTGTCCTACTACAGATCCCCAATGGTCCAGGAGGAGGTGATGGGAGGTGACATCGCGGCAAGCCAGGACATCTAGGGCACCCACTTCATGGTTCCCCAAGGAAGGGGCAGCAGAGGAATTTGAGCCCTTCCCACATTAGCTGGTTGGAGAGAAAACATGGAGGAACCAAGTGTGCACAGCACAGGGAGGAGATCGGTGCGGTGGGGTGGGAGGACAATTACAGAGTGATGCCCTGTATCTGTCTCTTCTTTGAGCAGCTGAAAGTCAGCGGGAGGGAGAGGGGGAGAAATCGGATTTCAGTTGCTGGAGCGAGAGATAAAGACACATGGCATCGCTCTATTGGTGGCCCAGGTGTCACCCAGGTGAGGTCCGCACCCCCATAGCAACGCCACTGTTAATTGTTGCTGGGGGGTCAGTTGTTGCTGGGAGGGATCTCTTATTGAGGGAGGAGCCTATTGTTGCTTGCTGCTGGAGGGCCTATTGATTCTGGCTGCTGGGGGGGTCTATAATTACTGGGGTGGTATTTTGTGGTGGGGGGGTCCATTGTTGCTGGCTGCAGGGGATCTACTGTATTTTATTGCTTTTCTTGTTATCATTAACACATTACATACAAATGAATATAAAAATTACGGTATCCAAAACAAACAGAAAAACTACCAAATTGAACCCTCTACACAGCAATGGGCAAACTACGGCCCGGCGGACCTTTTAATCCGGCCCGCGGAGCGTGATACTGTCAGGATGGCTGTCAGGATGTGTGTAGGCGGGGCAGCGTGACGAACGTGAGGGGAGCTAGGCCCCTCTCACAGTCCGCCCTGAAGACCGGAACGGCGCGGGAACACGGCGAGAGGAACGCGCGGAGCAAAGGTAAGTGAATTGACACAGGGGGGACTTGGCTTACTACTTGCTGCTTACTTACTACTACTATATGGGGGATGAATTACTATATGGGGGATGAATTACTATATGGGGGATGAATTAATATGGGGGATGAATTACTATATGGGGGATGAATTACTATATGGGGGATGAATTACTATATGGGGGATGAATTACTATGGGGGATGAATTACTATAGGGGGGATGAATTACTATATGGGGGATGAATTACTATATGGGGGACGAATTACTATGGGGATGAATTACTATATGGGGGATGAATTACTATATGGGGGATGAATTACTATGGGGGCTGAATTACTATAGGGGGGATGAATTACTATAGGGGGGATGAATTACTATAGGGGGGATGAATTACTATATGGGGGATGAATTAATATATGGGGGATGAATTACTATATGGGGGATGAATTACTATATGGGGGATGAATTACTATGGGGGATGAATTACTATGGGGGATGAATTACTATAGGGGGGATGAATTACTATAGGGGGGATGAATTACTATATGGGGGATGAATTACTATATGGGGGGATGAATTACTATAGGGGGGATGAATTACTATATGGGGGATGAATTACTATGGGGGATGAATTACTATATGGGGGATGAATTATTATATGGGGGATGATCTACTATATGGGGAATGAATTATTATATGGGGGATGAATTACTATAGGGGGGATGAATTACTATATGGGGGATGAATTACTATAGGGGGGATGAATTACTATAGGGGGGATGAATTACTATATGGGGGATGAATTACTATATGGGGGGATGAATTACTATAGGGGGGATGAATTACTATATGGGGGATGAATTACTATGGGGGATGAATTACTGTATGGGGGATGAATTACTATATGGGGGATGAATTACTATGGGGGATGAATTACTATATGGGTGATGAATTACTATGGGGGATGAATTACTATATGGGGGATGAATTATTATATGGGGGATGATCTACTATATGGGAATGAATTATTATATGGGGGATTAATTACTATGGGGGGGATGAATTACTATATGGGGGATGAATTACTATGGGGGATGAATTACTATGGGGGATGAATTACTATATGGGGGGATGAATTACTATATGGGGGATGAATTACTATATGGGGGGATGAATTACTATATGGGGGATGAATTACTATATGGGGGAGTAATTACTATGCTTACTATGGGGGAATATTACTATACTTACTATGGATGACACATACACATCATTCATCTACTCTTGGTCCGGCCCCCGAGTCCAATATATGAACCCATTGCGGCCCTCAAGTCAAAAAGTTTGCCCACCCCTGGACTAGACAATGAAATATCACCCCTGCTCTAGCATATACTGTAGGTCTAAAAAGTGTAAATTATCTCCATATCACCCCAATATGCTTAAAACATATTCCAATATGAATGCAAGATGTGAGAAAACCATACAATATACAGAAACCCCCAAAAATGATAAAAGTAATAATAAAAAAGTATTAAATTATAAAAAATTAGTTCTCTCCTGTCCAAAAGTAAACGTCATTCCAAACTCTGATTCCGATATGGAAAATATTCCGATCTTTATTGCCGAGCCCTCCAATGGGCTCCCAAGGAAAATGTTAACCTCCAAAAAAGAAAAACTCATATAGTGCATTCACTTTATAAAAATAAATAAATATCAATAGTTTGAAACAATATGCACTGTGCAACTTCAAAAACAAACGTGACCTTCTAAGTGAAAGGGGAGCACAGTGCAACGACCGTGATTGCGAGTCACTCTGTGAGTATCAATCATCCAAGTGACCGTTCAGTGGGAACTTCTAAAGTGTAAGGAGTAAATACCAAAACAACCATAAAACACGCCTTAATATTGCAGGGGGAATATTCGCAAAGCTCCAAGGAACGCCTTCCCAGCCTGAGTAACACTCCTTATGATGTCATAAAACCTTCTCCTAGATGTCATCTGTCAGGAATGGACTGGCCAGCAATGGTGGGACTCACCTGCCTTTTGATCTGCAGTACCAGGGCTGGCCAGCGGGTGCTCCCAGCAATCAGAGACTCAACCTTTCAGCCAGCTAACACCTGGAACTGATGATGCTGGGGTATTTAAGGGATGGCCAGACCCACAGACTCTGCCTTGGTGTTGTGTTTGTCCTGGGCCCTGTATCTGTCCTGCATCCTGTTTCTGTCCCTCTGCCTGACCCTCTGTACTACGCTGCTTGTTACCTGTTTTGATCCCTGGCTTGTGACCCTGACCATCCCTCTGCCTGACCCTCTGTACTACGCTGCTTGCTACCTGCTGAACCTGGCCTGTGACCCCGACCATTCTCTGCTTGCTCCCCCTGTACCTACCTGCCCAATTGATATTGACCCGGCCTGCCTGACGACGCTTGCTTGTATGTACTGTTATCTGTGGGTGATTGGTTGGGTTTGTTTGCACTGTATTATGTTTAGTATTGCACTGCGTTTATGTTTGTATGGTTAGTGTTAATAAATTGTATTGTTTATCACATATCTGAAGTCTGCGTTTCCCTGCATCAGTCACACACCTCTGGTCATACCTGGGAGCCCTGACATCATCATGGCTTTAATGGAAGTACTCCATAGTACTCATAGTCCCCATGCTCCAACAGATGTGTGAATGGTATATGAAAAGGATATAGTGGAATTCCGTATGAGATTATCAAAAATATACTTTAATCTATGCTCACATTAAAAAAATTATAAAATCGCCTTATTCCTATGCCACAAAAACCTCTAGGGTCACCGAGCAGCCTCCAGGAGCGTTTGGCATGTGTTTCCAGTGTCCAAGATGGCCGATCTGCCACTTCCGGTACCTCTCTGTGCGTCCGACGTCACTTCCCTTGACGCGTTTCGTCGTTTCCAGGACTTAGTCATAGATTAAAGTAGATTAAAGTATACTAAGGCTAACCTATTGCAACCTGCCTACATGGCCCCTAGATTGTCCACTGGGGCCAGGCCTAGGCTTCTGGATGATCCAGATCCATCATTTGGTGGAAAGCATTTGTTAGTGTCTCATTCACATCAGTCTCTGCCCTCGAGGAGCTTACAATCTAATGTCCCTAGCTCACATACTAGGGCCAGTTTAGACAGAAGCCAATTATTCCATCAGCATGCCCTTGGAGTTTGGGAGGAAGCCCACAGAAGCACAGGGGGAACAGGTAAACTCCATGTAGGTAGCATCCTGGTTGGGATTCGAGCCGAGGCTCCAAGTGCTTCAATGCAGAAATGCTGACCACTGAGTCACAAATGTAGAGAATAGTTGAAAAGGGGTCACACTCTCATCTCCACTTTTCCAATTACTTTTATTCAACCATCAACAGATGTCTCCAGCTAAAAGGACCCATGACCTCCTTTACGCGTTTCACCACAAATGGCTCGATCACAAGAATATCTGTGAAATGTGTTGGCTTACCAACAATAAAGCTTTTTTGATTTTCTTTACCAGTGTTGTCCTTTCATTATATATTTTGCTTTTAATGTCTGACACTGTTCCTAAAGAAGGAGTGGAGTACCTCTCAGAAATACATAAAAGAAAGAGGTTTTTTTTCCCATCCTGCCTTTGTATGCCCACAAGCACTGCAACGGCTAGTCTCAGTCCAGCCAGTGAGCAGAGGGACTTCCAATGCTCATCCCAGAGGACCCCCCGGTTTAGCCCGGGGCACACATTACATACCAAGACACAGGATCTGCGCTATAGTGATGCACCCCCTAAGCCCCCACAGGGCCATGGATAAGGGGGTATCACCAGTCCTCCTGTACGGGGCTCAGGACAGCAGGGGGGCCCAGGCAGCTGGGTGAATCAGATCTGGGCAGGGAGGGTGATTGGCATTGCGAGGGGCAATGACTGGAACCGATCCCCTGCAGCAGCTGAAAGCTGGTTATCCCTCCCGCTGGCTTTCAGCTGCTGCAGAGAGAGCCATACACAGGATCGGTTCTAGTAATTGCCCCCCTCCCCTACCGCACCTATTACCCTTCCTGTGCACCATACAGTTCCCCCTGCTGCCAAGGCTCCCCTGTGTGCCCCCACAGTGCTGCCAGCTTCCCTCCCCTCCTTCCCACTGGCAACTGCAAGCAGACAATAGGATCCTTTAGGATGGAGATGGGGGGAAGGGTGTGGTAAATATCACATTTAGCAGTCCTTTCCTGTCCTGAATGAACACAATGAGTGATGGGTATCGATCACTCACTGTGTTCATTCATACCTGAAGCATAGTAAAATGTGTTTTTTTTTTCAGGTGGGCTGTATGGGGCCCCGTGGTTTCTAACAGCAGCCCTGAGCCCTCATGCTGTCCTATGCTTAGCATAATGGCAGCCTAGTATGAAGGTGAGGACTTTACATTGCTGCAACTCGGCATCATATTATAGTGGCTACTCTTACTATTTGTAGTTTTTAGACTTTTTTGTTTTCTTGGATCCATCTCTGCCTATCCCTCAGCTTAGCATTCACTGTAAAGCAATGAGCGTTTGTTTTTCTCACGTTCCACAATACCATTGAGGTCTTCGTTATGTCTGTGGTGAAGCATGACTGCCCACTAACACGAGGACCTTTCACCTTCCCTTCCTTAATGTTGTACATTTCCACCAACAGACTTTCTGTTCTCTTTCATGTTCACCGTTCTTGGTCTCTGCTGGATGTGCCATCAATCAGATTTAAACTTCAGGGGCAGCTCAGATTTGGAGTGGTGGCTTTAGTACTGACACGATGATACATCAGGCTTTCTGTACACGAACCTGCAATGGATGTATTTGGGAATACCAGTGAATGAATTGGGATCCAAGATCACCCAATGTGTGACAAAAGAGAGTGCAGTGAACACCTGACACTCACACCTATACGAGCTTCCTGGACATTCCATCCAAAAACCATGGCTATTAATATAGAGCAGCCCCAAACCCTCTTCTGCATGGCCATTAATATTGAGTTGTCCCCCGCAATGGCCACTGATCTTGTATTGCTATCTTCTCCCTTGGCCATTATTATGGAGCTGCCCTTGATGGCCATTGTTATGGAGCTGCCCTTGATGGCTGTGACGATCGCAGCGTCAGACCCCCCAGCCCTTCTCACCAACTCGCGACCGAAGGACTAGCCGATCTAAAACCGCGCTGTCACATGCGTAACAATACCACGCCCAGCTGCACTCTGCACAAAGATTTTCCAGCTAATGGACCACAATCTGTGTACCTGCAGCCTGAGAGCGATTGTTACTGGGTCAGGTTAATTACGCAATTAACCCTTCACACTGCTACCACCTCCTTTTTGTGCAGAGAAAGAGGAAACTCGGCAATATTAGCAATAACACTATGATGTTTGAATAATCGTCTGTATACCACTGTCACCGCAGGCAGAGATATATAGAGGTTTAAACACACACAGTAGCACTCTTCAGAGGCAGGGATTCTTAGTTTGCATTAAAGAGCTTTAGAAACAGTTCAACACTTTCAGAAAGTAATATTTATTATTAAAAGGTCAAAAGGGTGCAATAAAAATATTTACAGAAAAATATGTAGCCAATATATATGTATAAATACAGAAAGCAATAACACAGCAAAGGGATAACAGAAAGAAGTTTAGCGAGATAAAGTACTTGCCAAAAGTCCTGGGATAAGCAGCTTTCCAGTTTTCTGAGCAAAAGGGCCTTATCTCCCAAGTTATTTCCAATGTTAAAAGGGAGCTTCTTCAACTTCAACTCAACTCAGCTTAGCTTAGCTTTTCTAGTAACTCAGCAGGGTGTCTCCCTGAAGCAGAGAACCAATCGCCTCATTTGGGCGGGGGTTGCAGGCGGAGACCCAAGCTAGAACCAAAATCCCTCCCAAGTTGATACCAGGGCAATAACTTTCCCTGGATACATGTAACATTCTATCCATGAGTAGATTAATATGCAGAATCACCTGCTGAACGTCTAGATATGAAATATGACATACCTGCTGGGACGGTTAAGGAGATATCATTTTTTGCTCTCCTGTAGATGTCAGCTAGGGGGTGTAATATATCAGACGACTTGTATTAAAGTGACCGGTCTGAATATATGCCTGGTTTTTATGTAAGTATTTCATATTCCAAGATATGTAATCATAGGGGAAAGTGGATTTTGAATGTGATGTCTGTTTTACGGCTTATCTGAAATGTCTTTGAAGCCCAGCAAAGGACTGGTTTATGGTTTTATGATCCTTTTCCAAGCAAGAGTCTCGCAGACATACGGGGGGGGGACAGGCTAAATGGGGTTTATAACCATGACGCCCTCCTAATGTGTTTGCTGCCTGTGATCTCTGCATGATACAATGATACAGACCACATGTCACTCAACAGAGAGGGAGGGGGGATTTGCAGGAGAGAGAGATACAAGATGGAGGATCCTTAGCAAGATGGAGGACCGCGTTCATCTTTGTATGCACAATTGCTACAATGGCCATTAATATTGAGGTGCCCCACCCCAAAGGCCACTAATATGGAGTTGTCCCCCCCAATGGACACTAATCTTGTATCGCTATCTTCTCCCATGGCCATTATTATGGAGCTGCCTTTGATGGCCATTAATATAGAGTTGCACCCTCTTCTCATGGTCATTAATATGGAGTATACGGGGCAATAGTCAGGTTTCAGGCAGTAATTAGCAACAGACAGATAAGCAAGTGCAGGTCAAGACAAAAGCCGGGTTGTAACAGGAAAACAATGAGGACAATAGGTCACAGGTACTTGTATGTGGGGGTCTCCTTTTTTGACTACTTCATGTTGTGGGCTGGGTCCCCCCCAATGGACACTAATCTTGTATCGCTATCTTCTCCCATGGCCATTATTATGGAGCTGCCGTTGATGGCCATTAATATTGAGTTGCACCCTCTCCCCGTGGTCATTAATATGGATTTTCCCCCCATAGCCATTCATTTGGAGTTTCCCCCTTCTCCCCCATGCAGCTATGCTGTCTGAGGGAATTTGTGGCTATTCAACCAAAATGGCATTTGTACTGAGTTCAGGGTTCTGTACAGGCCACTCTATAAGGTACCCCCTATGTGCAGGGCAAGTAGACCCCGCCCACAACATGACATAGTCCAAAAAAGGAGACCCCCACATACAAGTACCTGTGACCTATTGTCCTCATTGTTTTCCTGTTACAACCCGGCTTTTGTCTTGACCTGCACTTGCTTATCTGTCTGTTGCTAATTATTGCCTGAAACCTGACTATTGCCCCGTATACTCCATATTAATGACCATGAGAAGAGGGTGCAACTCCATATTAATGGCCATCAAAGGCAGCTCCATAATAATGGCCATGGGAGAAGATAGCAATACAAGATCAGTGTCCATTGGGGGGGAGAACTCCATATTAGTGGCCTTTGGGGTGGGGGGGGGGCAACTCAATATTAATGGCCATGCAGAAGAGGAGTTGGGGCTGCTCTATATTAATAGCCATGGTTATTAGTATAGTTCTATAGTTTAGATCATTTTTTTTCTGAATGTTGGTCTATCATCAAAAGTGAAGAGGTTACTAAAGTTATGAAAATTCTTTAACGACGGAATGAAAATTCTGAAGAATGTCATGTATTTGTATTGTATTTGTGTTGTATTTGTATTGTATTTGTATTGTATTTGTGTTGTATTTGTGTTGTATTTGTATTGTATTTGTATTGTATTTGTGTTGTATTTGTATTGTATTTGTGTTGTATTTGCATTGTATTTGCGTTGTATTTGTGTTGTATTTGTGTTGTATGTGTATTTTATTTGTATTGTATTTGTGTTGTATTTGTATTGTATGTGTATTGTATTTGTTTTGTATTTGTTTTGTATTGTATTTGTATTGTATTTGTATTGTATGTGTATTTTATTTGTATTGTATTTGTATTGTATGTGTATTGTATTTGTATTGTATTTGTGTTGTATTTGTATTGTATGTGTATTGTATTTGTTTTGTATTGTATGTGTATTGTATGTGTATTGTATTTGTATTGTATTTGTATTGTATTTGTATTGTATTTGTATTGTATGTGTATTGTATTTGCATTGTATTTGCATTGTATTTGTATTGTATTTGTGTTGTATTTGTATTGTATGTGTATTGTATTTGTTTTGTATTGTATGTGTATTGTATTTGTATTGTATGTGTATTGTATTTGTATTGTATTTGTATTGTATTTGTATTGTATTTGTGTTGTATTTGTATTGTATGTGTATTGTATTTGTTTTGTATTGTATTTGTATTGTATTTGTATTGTATTTGTATTGTATGTGTATTGTATTTGTATTGTATTTGTATTGTATTTGTGTTGTATTTGTATTGTATTTGTATTGTATTTGTATTGTATTCGTATTGTATTCGTGTTGTATTCGTGTTGTATTCGTGTTGTATGTGTATTGTATTTGTATTGTATTTGTATTGTATTTGTATTGTATTTGTATTGTATTTGTATTGTATTTATATTGTATTTGTATTGTATTTGTATTGTATTTATATTGTATTTGCATTGTATTTGTTTTGTATTCGTATTGTATTTGTATTGTATTTGCATTGTATTTGTATTGTATTTGTATTGTATTTATATTGTATTTGCATTGTATTTGTTTTGTATTCGTATTGTATTTGTATTGTATTTTCGGACAACTACTGTACTGGTTAAATGAAAATCGATCCGGTATCATACGATAACATCTTTGTGCTTGTCCCTTCTATTTTTTTCTGACAATTGCTGTGTACTAACGATCAGATTATCGTACGATCGCTTTAAATGTAGCATTTTTCATACGGTATTCTGATGGTGTATACAGGGCTTATGCTTCCATCTGCATCATCTACACCTTGGTGACCCATCTATGGCTGACTCTGGCCTGTACCCTAACTATGCACTTGCCTGCTGAATTTACACCTTATTGGCCTCCTATTTGGTGACTCTGGCCTGCATCCTAATGATGATTTAATTTATGAAGGGAATAAAGCTGTCCAAACCTGCCTGGAACTATGTGAAGAAGTAATTCCCCCCCCTTGCTAAATCATGAATGCACTGCGAATAATCACATTTTTTTGAAAGTTGAGTTAAATTTCACTTGCCCCACCCAGACCTGATTACTGCCAGACCTATTGAATCAAGAAATCACCTAAACAAAAACTGTCTGACAAAGTGAAACATGCTAAAAGATCTCAAAAAGCAACACATTATGCTGCAATCTAAAAAAATTCAAGAACAGATGAGGAACAAAGTCATTGAGAAGTATCAGTGTGGAAAGGGTTACAAACCCTTTTCTAAGGCTTTTGGGACTCCTGCAAACCATGGTGAGTGCCATTATCCACACATGGAGAAAACGGGGAACAGTGGTGAACCTTCCCAGGAGGCGCCAGCCTTCCAAAAGTACTCCAAGAGCAAAACGACGACTCATACAGGAGGTCATAAAAGAACCCAGAACAACATCTAAAGGACTGCAGGCCTCATTTGCCTCAGGTAAGGTCAGTGTTCATGATTCACCAATAAGAAAGAGACCGGGCAAAAATGGCCTTCAGGAGAGAGTTCCAAGGCCAAAGCCACTGCTGACTAGAGATGAGCGAATCGAACCAGGCGAAGTGGAATTCGTTTCGAATTTCAGGAAAAATTCGATTCGCGTCGAATCCGAATATTTGCATAATTCGGGTGCGCGAATCGGATTTTTCCCGATCAGCCGGCAAAAGTGTCCCTGCAGAGAGCTCCGCTATTTCTGACAGTTCTCTGACAGTTCCTTCACATGTACAGCGGTTGAAACATTGTATCTATTTGTTTCCATTTAGGATACAGATGTTTTTATTCGGAAATAAATAGATACAATGTTTCAACCGCTGTACATGTGAAGGAACTGTCAGAGAACTGTCAGAAATAGCGGAGCTCTGCAGATACACTTTTTGCTGTACTGGAATACTTCTTCTTTTCATTCTTCTCATTCTTCTTTTCATTCTTCTTCTTCTTTTCATTTTTCTTCTTCTTTTCATTCTTCTTTTCATTCTTCTTCTTCTTCTTTTCATTCTTCTTTTCATTCTTCTTCTTCTTCTTTTCATTCTTCTCATTCTTCTTTTCATTCTTCTTCTTCTTCTTTTCATTCTTCTTCTTCTTTTCATTCTTCTTCTTATTCTGTTCATTCTTCTTCTTCTTCTTTTCATTCTTCTTTTCATTCTTCTTCTTCTTTTCATTCTTCTTCTTCTTCTTTTCATTCTTCTTTTCATTCTTCTCATTCTTCTTTTCATTCTTCTCATTCTTCTTTTCATTCTTCTTTTCATTCTTCTTCTCATTCTTCTTTTCATTCTTCTTCTTTTCATTCTTTTTATTCTTCTTTTCTTCTTCATGAAAAGAAGAATGAGAAGAAGAATGAAAAGAAGAAGAAGAATGAAAAGAAGAATGAGAAGAAGAATGAAAAGAAGAATGAAAAGAAGAATGAGAAGAATGAAAAGAAGAATGAAAAGAAGAAGAAGAATGAAAAGAAGAATGAGAAGAAGAATGAAAAGAAGAATGAGAAGAAGAATGAGAAGAATGAAAAGAAGAATGAGAAGAATGAAAAGAAGAATGAAAAGAAGAAGAAGAAGAATGAAAAGAAGAAGAAGAATGAAAAGAAGAATGAAAAGAAGAAGAAGAAGAATCTTTTCATTCTTCTCATTCTTCTTTTCATTCTTCTTTTCATTCTTCTTCTTCTTTTCATTCTTCTTTTCATTCTTCTTCTTTTTCTTTTCATTCTTCTCATTCTTCTTTTCATTCTTCTCATTCTTCTTTTCTTTCTTCTTCTTCTTCTTTTCATTCTTCTTCTTTTCATTCTTCTTTTCATTCTTCTTCTTCTTCTTTTCAGTCTTCTTCTTTTCATTCTTCTTTTCATTCTTCTTCTTCTTTTCATTCTTCTTCTTCTTCTTTTCATTCTTCTTTTCATTCTTCTCATTCTTCTTTTCATTCTTCTTTTCATTCTTCTTCTCATTCTTCTTTTCATTCTTCTTCTTTTCATTCTTCTGAAAAGAAGAATGAAAAGAAGAAGAAGAAGAATGAAAAGAAGAATGAGAAGAAGAATGAAAAGAAGAATGAAAAGAAGAATGAGAAGAATGAAAAGAAGAATGAAAAGAAGAAGAAGAATGAAAAGAAGAATGAGAAGAAGAA
This sequence comes from Staurois parvus, assembly GCF_062004578.1. Taxonomy (NCBI): domain Eukaryota; kingdom Metazoa; phylum Chordata; class Amphibia; order Anura; family Ranidae; genus Staurois; species Staurois parvus. Next base: position 179,159 of record NW_028319168.1, on the reverse strand, counting down.
TGAAAAGAAGAATGAGAAGAAGAATGAGAAGAATGAAAAGAAGAATGAAAAGAAGAATGAAAAGAAGAAGAAGAAGAATGAAAAGAAGAAGAAGAATGAAAAGAAGAATGAAAAGAAGAAGAAGAAGAAGAATCTTTTCATTCTTCTCATTCTTCTTTTCATTCTTCTTCTTCTTCTTCTTCTTTTCATTCTTCTTTTCATTCTTCTTCTTTTCATTCTTCTTCTTCTTTTCATTCTTCTTCTTCTTTTCATTCTTCTTTTCATTCTTCTTCTTCTTCTTTTCATTCTTCTTCTTCTTTTCATTCTTCTTCTTCTTCTTCTCATTCTTCTTTTCATTCTTCTCATTCTTCTTTTCATTCTTCTTTTCATTCTTCTTCTCATTCTTCTTTTCATTCTTCTTCTTCTTCTTTTCATTCTTCTTTTCATTCTTCTCATTCTTCTTTTCTTCTTCATGAAAAGAAGAATGAGAAGAAGAATGAAAAGAAGAATGAAAAGAAGAATGAAAAGAAGAAGAAGAATGAGAAGAAGAATGAGAAGAAGAATGAAAAGAAGAATGAGAAGAAGAATGAGAAGAATGAAAAGAAGAATGAGAAGAATGAAAAGAAGAAGAAGCAGAATGAAAAGAAGAAGAAGAATGAATGAAAAGAAGAATGAGAAGAAGAATGAAAAGAAGAACGAAAAGAAGAATGAGAAGAATGAAAAGAAGAATGAAAAGAAGAAGAAGAATGAAAAGAAGAATGAGAAGAAGAATGAAAAGAAGAATGAGAAGAAGAATGAGAAGAATGAAAAGAAGAATGAGAAGAATGAAAAGAAGAATGAAAAGAAGAAGAAGCAGAATGAAAAGAAGAAGAAGAATGAATGAAAAGAAGAATGAAAAGAAGAATGAAAAGAAGAAGAAGAATGAAAAGAAGAATGAGAAGAAGAATGAAAAGAAGAATGAGAAGAAGAATGAGAAGAATGAAAAGAAGAATGAAAAGAAGAATGAAAAGAAGAAGAAGAAGAATGAAAAGAAGAAGAAGAATGAAAAGAAGAATGAAAAGAAGAAGAAGAAGAATCTTTTCATTCTTCTCATTCTTCTTTTCATTCTTCTTCTTCTTCTTTTCATTCTTCTTCTTCTTTTCATTCTTCTTTTCATCCTACTTCTTCTTCTTCTTCATCCTCATCCTCATCCTCTTCTTCTTCTTCTGAGGATGAGGATGAGGATGAAGAAGAAGAAGAAGTAGGATGAAAATAAGAAGAATTCCAAGCCGGCAAAAAGTGTATCTGCAGAGCTCCGCTAAGTGTATCTGCAGAGCTCCGCTAAGAAATAGCGGAGCTCTGCAGATACACTTTTTGCCGGCTTGGAATTCTTCTTCTTCTCATCCTTCTTCTTCTTCTTCTCATCCTTCTTCTTCTTCTCATCCTTCTCCTTCTTCTCATCCTTCTTCTTCTTCTTCTCATCCTTCTCCTTCTTCTCATCCTTCTTCTCCTTCTCATCCTTCTTCTTCTTCTCATCCTTCTTCTCCTTCTCATCCTTCTTCTTCTTCTCATCCTTCTCCTTCTTCTCATCCTTCTTCTTCTTCTCATCCTTCTTCTTCTTCTCATCCTTCTCCTTCTTCTCATCCTTCTCCTTCTTCTCATCCTTCTTCTTCTTCTCATCCTTCTTCTTCTTATCCTTCTCCTTCTTCTCATCCTTCTTCTCATCCTTCTCCTTCTTCTCATCCTTCTTCTCATCCTTCTCCTTCTTCTCATCCTTCTCCTTCTTCTCATCCTTCTCCTTCTCCTTCTTCTCATCCTTCTCCTTCTTCTCATCGTTCTCCTTCTCCTTCTTCTCATCCTTCTCCTTCTCCTTCTTCTCATCCTTCTCCTTCTTCTCATCCTTCTCCTTCTCCTTCTTCTCATCCTTCTCCTTCTTCTCATCCTTCTCCTTCTTCTCATCCTTCTCCTTCTCCTTCTCCTTCCTCATCTCCAAGGGCATTTAAATTAAAGGTACAGTGTTCTGCACTAATTTAAAGGCTCTCTGAAGCCTAGAAAGCCTTTTTATAAGTTGAATTCGTAGCGAATAAATTCGCATCGAATCGAATTTCTTCCTCAAATTCGGCGAATCAGCCGAATCGAATTTTTGAATAATTCGCTCATCTCTACTGCTGACCAAAAAGAACACAAAGGCTCGTCTCACATTTCCCAAGTAAAATGTTGATTATCCCCAAGAATTCTGGGCAAATATTCTGTAGACTGATGAGACAAAAGTTGAACTTTGTGGAAGCGTGCGTCCCGTTACATCTGGCGTAAAACTAACACAGCACTTCAGAAAAAGAATCTCCTACCAACAGTGAAACATGGCGGTGATAGTGTGATGACCTGGGTTTAGGACCTGGACAACTTGCCATCATTGATGAAACCATGAATTCTGCCCTCTACCAGAAAATCCTGAAGGATATTGTCTGGCTGCCAGTTAGCGACCTCAGCCTCAAGCAGGACAATGATCTGTAACACACCAGCAAGTCCATCTCTGAATGGCTAAAAAAACAAAACAAAATGAAGACTTTGGAGCAGCCTAGTCAAAGTCCTTAGACTTAAATCCAATTCCTCATTTGGGCGGGGGTTGCAGGCGGAGACCCAAGCTAGAACCAAAATCCCTCCCAAGTTGATACCAGGGCAATAACTTTCCCTGGATACATGTAACATTCTATCCATGAGTAGATTAATATGCAGAATCACCTGCTGAATGTCTAGATATGAAATATGACATACCTGCTGGGACGGTTAAGGAGATATCATTTTCTGCTCTCCTGTAGATGTCAGCTAGGGGGTGTAATATATAGAGATGAGCGAATCGAACCAGGCGAACCGGAATTCGAGTCGAATTTCAGGAAATATTCGATTCGCGGCGAAACCGAAATTTTGCCTACTTCGGGTGCGCGAATCGAACATTTCCCGATCAGCCGGCAAAAGTGTCCCTGCAGTGAGCTCCGCTATTTCTGACAGTTCTCTGACAGAAGGAACACATGTTTAGCGGTTGAAACATTGTATCTATTAGTTTACATTTAGGATACAGATGTTTCAACCGCTGTACATGTGAAGAAGCTGTGAGAGAACTGTCAGAAATAGAGGAACTCTGCACATACACTTTTTGCCGGCTTGGAATTATTCTTCTTTTCATCCTACTTCTTCTTCTTCTTCTTCTTCTTCTTCTTCATCCTCATCCTCTTCTTCTGAGGATGAGGATGAGGATGAAGAAGAAGAAGAAGAAGTAGGATGAAAATAAGAATAATTCATAGCCGGCAAAAAGTGTATGTGCAGAGTTCCTCTATTCTGCAGATACACTTAGAGGAGCTCTGCAGATACACTTTTTGCCGGCTTGGAATTAATCTTATTTTCATCCTACTTCTTCTTCTTCTTCTTCTTCTTCATCCTCATCCTCATCCTCAGAAGAAGAAGAAGAGGATGAGGATGAGGATGAAGAAGAAGAAGAAGAAGAAGAAGAAGAAGTAGGATGAAAAGAAGAATAATTCCAAGCCGGCAAAAAGTGTATGTGCAGAGCTCCTCTAAGTGTATCTGCAGAGCTCCTCTAAGTGTATCTGCAGAGCTCCTCTAAGTGTATCTGCAGAATAGAGGAACTCTGCACATACACTTTTTGCCGGAAACCGCTGTATGGAGGGAATGTCCCATAACTGTCATAAATAGTCTATTTCTGACAGTTCTGGGACATTCACTCCATACAGCTGTTTCAACCGCTGTATGGAGGGAATGTCATGGAACTGTCAGAAATAGACTATTAATGACAGTTCTGGGACTGTCCTTCCATACAGCGGTTGAAACATTGTATGTATTTGTTTCCATAAATGGATCCATTTATGGAAACAAATACATACAATGTTTCAACCGCTGCATGGAAGGACAGTCCCAGAACTGTCATTAATAGTCTATTTCTGACAGTTCCATGACATTCCCTCCATACAGCGGTTGAAACAGCTGTATGGAGTGAATGTCCCAGAACTGTCAGAAATAGACAGAAACTGTCACAGAATTGTCCTTCTTCTCACCCTTCTCCTTCTTCTCATCCTTCTTCTCATCCTTCTTCTCATCCTTCTCCTTCTTCTCATCCTTCTCCTTCTTCTCATCCTTCTCCTTCTCCTTCTTCTCATCCTTCTCCTTCTTCTCATCCTTCTCCTTCTTCTCATCCTTCTCCTTCTTCTCATCCTTCTCCTTCTCCTTCTTCTCATCCTTCTCCTTCTCCTTCTTCTCATCCTTCTCCTTCTCCTTCTTCTCATCCTTCTCCTTCTCCATCTTCTCATCCTTCTCCTTCTCCTTCTTCTCATCCTTCTCCTTCTCCTTCTTCTCATCCTTCTCCTTCTCCATCTTCTCATCCTTCTCCTTTTCCTTCTTCTCATCCTTCTCCTTCTGCTTCTCCTTCTCCTTCTCCTTCTTCTCATCCTTCTCCTTCTTCTCATCCTTCTCCTTCTTCTCATCCTTCTCCTTCTCCTTCTTCTCATCCTTCTCCTTCTTCTCATCCTTCTCCTTCTTCTCATCCTTCTCCTTCTCCTCATCCTTCTCCTTCTTCTCATCCTTCTCCTTCTCCTTCTTCTCATCCTTCTCCTTCTCCTTCTTCTCATCCTTCTCCTTCTCCATCTTCTCATCCTTCTCCTTCTCCTTCTTCTCATCCTTCTCCTTCTTCTCATCCTTCTCCTTCTCCTTCTTCTCATCCTTCTCCTTCTTCTCATCCTTCTCCTTCTCCTCATCCTTCTCCTTCTCCTTCTTCTCATCCTTCTCCTTCTCCTTCTTCTCATCCTTCTCCTTCTTCTCATCCTTCTCCTTCTCCTCATCCTTCTCCTTCTCCTTCTTCTCATCCTTCTCCTTCTCCTTCTTCTCATCCTTCTCCTTCTTCTCATCCTTCTCCTTCTTCTCATCCTTCTCCTTCTCCTTCTTCTCATCCTTCTCCTTCTTCTCATCCTTCTCCTTCTTCTCATCCTTCTTCTCATCCTTCTCCTTCTTCTCATCCTTCTCCTTCTTCTCATCCTTCTCCTTCTCCTTCTTCTCATCCTTCTCCTTCTCCTTCTTCTCATCCTTCTCCTTCTCCTTCTTCTCATCCTTCTCCTTCTCCATCTTCTCATCCTTCTCCTTCTCCTTCTTCTCATCCTTCTCCTTCTTCTCATCCTTCTCCTTCTCATCCTTCTCCTTCTTCTCATCGTTCTCATTCTTCTCATCCTTCTCATCCTTCTTCTCATCCTTCTCCTTCTTCTCATCCTTCTCCTTCTTCTCATCCTTCTTCTCATCCTTCTCCTTCTTCTCATCCTTCTTCTCATCCTTCTTCTCATCCTTCTCCTTCTTCTCATCCTTCTCCTTCTCCTTCTTCTCATCCTTCTCCTTCTTCTCATCCTTCTCCTTCTCCTTCTTCTCATCCTTCTCCTTCTTCTCATCCTTCTTCTCCTCGTCCTTCTCCTTCTCCTTCTTCTCATCCTTCTCCTTCTCCTTCTTCTCATCCTTCTCCTTCTCCTTCTTCTCGTCCTTCTCCTTCTCATCCTTCTCTTTCTTCTCATCCTTCTCCTTCTTCTCATCCTTCTCCTTCTCCTTCTTCTCATCCTTCTTCTCCTCATCCTTCTCCTTCTTCTCATCCTTCTCCTTCTCATCCTTCTCCTTCTTCTCATCCTTCTCCTTCTCCTTCTTCTCATCCTTCTCCTTCTCCTTCTTCTCATCCTTCTCCTTCTTCTCATCCTTCTCCTTCTCTTTCCTCATCTCCAAGGGCATTTAAATTAAAGGTACAGTGTTCTGCACTAATTTAAAGGCTCTCTGAAGCCTAGAAACCCTTTTTATAAGTCATCTTCGTAGCGAAGAAATTCGCATCGAATCGAATTTCACACTGGAATTCGCCGAATCAGCCGAATCGAATTTTTGAGAAATTCGCTCATCTCTAGTAATATACCTTGTTTCTATCCATTTAAATGCATGTGCCTCCACTGTGAGGACTCTTTAGACTTGTAGAGTTAGGACCACAGATACTCGGGGTGCCGTGACGCGGCTCTGTGGCTTACGTATGTATTTGCAAATGTGTGCTAACTAAACCCCTGTTTTTAAACGCATGTTTCCAGACGGGTTAATTTGGTTTTTGATAGTTGGCTAACTGGCTGACAGTTTGAACTGGCTTTTCTTATCCCCCTTGTTGATAAGATGTACATATCCTTGTTCTTTGCCAATAAAAGCCGATATTAGATTGGGGTAGGCTGGCAAGTTGAACTGGATATTTTTACTTATTTGGAAATTTTCTCACGTAGTGACAGCCCCCCATGTTCACTGTTTAAAAAGCCAGTTATAGACCTGGGCAGGTGATCAGTTTTTTCTCTGTATGAAATATGACATACCTGCTGGGACGGTTAAGGAGATATCATTTTCTGCTCTCCTGTAGATGTCAGCTAGGGGGTGTAATATATCAGACGACTTGTATTAAAGTGACCGGTCTGAATATATGCCTGGTTTTTATGTAAGTATTTCATATTCCAAGATATGTAATCATAGGGGAAAGTGGATTTTGAATGTGATGTCTGTTTTACGGCTTATCTGGAATGTCTTTGAAGCCCAGCAAAGGACTGGTTTATGGTTTTATGATCCTTTTCCAAGCAAGAGTCTCACAGACATACGGGGGGGGGGGGGGGGGGGCAGGCTAATTGGGGTTTATAACCATGATGCCCTCCCAATGTGTTTGCTGCCTGTGATCTCTGCATGATACAGACCACATGTCACTCAACAGAGAGGGAGGGGGGATTTGCAGGAGAGAGAGATACAAGATGGAGGATCCTTAGCAAGATGGAGGACCGCGTTCATCTTTGTATGCACAATTGCTACAATGGCCATTAATACTGAGGTGCCCCACCCCAAAGGCCACTAATATGGAGTTGCCCCCCCAATGGACACTAATCTTGTATCGCTATCTTCTCCCATGGCCATTATTATGGAGCTGCCTTTGATGGCCATTAATATAGAGTTAATATATTAATTAGACTTAAATCCAATTAAGATGCTGTGGTGTGACCTTAAACAGGCTGTTCATGCTGGAAAATGTGGCTGAATTCAAACAATTCTGCAAAGGAGAGCGAGCCGCAATTTGTCCACCGCGATGAGAAAGACTCATTGTCAGTTATGGCAAACGCTGGATTGCAGTGGTGGCCACCAAGGGTGGCTCAAACAGTTTCTAGGTTTAGGGGACAATGACTTTTTCACACAGGGCCAGGCAGGTTTGGACGGCTTTTTTCCCCTTAATAAATTAAATCTTCACTTAAAACTGCATTTTGTATTTACTCGGGTTTGACAAATATGCAAAAAAAAAACCCCCAGGAAGCTCTGTATCTGCACCTCGAATTCCGTACTGTTACTGACTCTGGCCTGCACCCTGGCCACACTCCGGTCCGCTGACCTTGGTATCCGGTTGTCCTTCTACTGGTGTCCTGATGAAGTCAACCACTGTCCAAGCCAGGTCCTGCCATCATCTTGCGTGTTACTCAAGCTCTCTCTTCCACGCAGACTTGCAAGGCACTCGTGCCACAATGTCAGGGATCGCGGCGTCCTGTCGGCCGGCGCACGCGCACTGGCGACGGCTCACGCCGGGACACAAGCACCAGGTCCCGGCGAGCCGCAGATGACAGGACGCCGCGCATGCGCAGTAGGAGCCGCGGGCGCGCCTCGGGCGGCCGATGACAGCCCGGGGGCGCATCCTGGACGGCCAATGACAGTGCAGGGCCCAATATTTAAAGATGCCCTGCACTGTCACTAATCGCCGCAAGGTCTATCTGTGTTCCTGAGTTTCTGTAACTGAGTTATTGACCCTGATTGCCCTGACTACGCTGCCTTCTCCTGTGTTTGACCCGGATTGCCCTGACTACGCTGCCTTCTCCTGTGTTTGACCCGGATTGCCCTGACTACGCTGCCTTCTCCTGTGTTTGACCCGGATTGTCCTGACTATGCTGCCTTCTCCTGTGTTTGACCCGGATTGTCCTGACTATGCTGCCTTCTCCTGTGTTTGACCCTGATTGTCCTGACTACGCTGCCTTCTCCTGTGTTTGACCCGGATTGTCCTGACTACGCTGCCTTCTCCTGTGTTTGACCCGGATTGTCCTGACTATGCTGCCTTCTCCTGTGTTTGACCTGGATTGTCCTGACTATGCTGCCTTCTCCTGTGTTTGACCCTGATTGTCCTGACTACGCTGCCTTCTCCTGTGTTTGACCCGGATTGTCCTGACTATGCTGCCTTCTCCTGTGTTTGACCCTGATTGTCCTGACTACGCTGCCTTCTCCTGTGCTTTGACCCTGATTGTCCTGACTACGCTGCCTTCTCCTGTGTTTGACCCGGATTGTCCTGACTATGCTGCCTTCTCCTGTGTTTGACCCTGATTGTCCTGACTACGCTGCCTTCTCCTGTGCTTTGACCCTGATTGTCCTGACTACGCTGCCTTCTCCTGTGTTTGACCCTGATTGTCCTGACTACGCTGCCTTCTCCTGTGCTTTGACCCTGATTGTCCTGACTACGCTGCCTTCTCCTGTGTTTGACCCTGATTGTCCTGACTACGCTGCCTTCTCCTGTGTTTGACCCTGATTGTCCTGACTACGCTGCCTTCTCCTGTGCTTTGACCCTGATTGTCCTGACTACGCTGCCTTCTCCTGTGTTTGACCCGGATTGCCCTGACTACTCTGCCTTCTCCCCTCCTGACTCCGGGCTTGTTTGACCTATCTGCGGACTGACTTATCCTGCTGACCCTGCGTGTGACCTGACGATTCTCCGCCTGCCGATTCTGTACCTCGCCTACCCCACGGGACCACTGCTCGTGATCCAACCTGCTAGGTCCTGCCAGTCTCCTCACATCTGGCTCTCCCGGTACCTATACATCCCCGGAGGTTCCCGCTGCCACTGGTGGGCCTGCTCAGAGGTCGTGACCTGGTCCTGGTCTGTTTCAAGTCCATCCCCACCATCAGGGGCCCTGGTGAAAGCACAGACCGGGACTTAGACTCCACGCTTTGGGTAGGTCTGTCAAGTGGGCAGCCAGAGGCACTACCTGGCGGATCATAACACACTCTGAGTCCTTGTGTCTGCTGTCAGGTCTATCAAGGGTACCTAGGCTGGAGGTCTGGGACACATCAGGTTCCCCTAAAAGGAATGTGACACTAGGGTAGCTGAGAAGACATGAGGCAGGGTTTGAAATATTGAACAAAGCACTATATAATTATATGAAGGACAGATTTTTGATGGTTTTGCTTCCTCCAGTGATATTTGCTCCACAGGTCTACATGGCTCCCCAGGCATCTGTCATTGCTGCCCTTTGCCTGGTCAGACCTCCCGTGTCTTGGTCTAAGCTTGACATTGTTAATCTGATAGTTCTCCCACTTGTACTTCCTCATTGGGGTCTAACAGGTGCGGCTGAAAACTTTTTAAATGGAATTAGGATCAAGAAGAGTGGATCAGAGGAATGTTAACAGACCCCAGCCTTGATTAAAAAAAAAAAACCCAGCGGAGAATGATTGGAGAACATCTGATGAAGCCCACGCTGGGAGAATGCCCCTTCCGAGCTGGCAGCAGATGGAACACATTCCAGGCCACGCTCCTTGCCTGGATACAAAGCATCCTGGAGGGTGCAGTCAAACAAGCTTGTGATATTTACAGCCAAGGCAGAACTTTTAAGTCCACAGCAGGAGACTCGGGGGTTCAGGTCTAAGAAGTGCCAATTCCCGTATGGGTTTAGGCTATTTCTGGCCTGGAGGGCAGCAAGGTAAAGAGGCCCATGGCCAGCCACACCAGGTATGTGTTTACACCAGCAGGGAATTATCCGAGTAGCTGCTAGATATTGTTTTGTGTGCTGGCATTTGATGAATACGTATGGCAGCCGGTCATCTCACAGCTCACAGAAACCATTATCTTCATGCTTCTGCCGTCCATCCTGGAGGCCAATTCCAGCTAAAACATGACATTTAGACTAGAGCAGTGGACTCCAAACTGTGGCCAGAGGACTGGATGTGGCTTGATTGCGGTTGCTTGATTTTATATGGCCCTTGTAGCATTATTCCCCCCACTATCAACAACAACATAGTTCCTGCCATTGACACCAACAATCGGGCACTATTTCTCCCACTGACATCAATGATGGAGCGCTATTCCTCCACTGACACCAATGATGGGACACTGTTCCTCCCACTGACATCAATGATAGGGCACTATTCCTCCCACTGACACCAATGATGGGACACTGTTCCTCCCACTGACATCAATGATAGGGCACTATTCCTCCACTGACACCAATGATGGGACACTGTTCCTCCCACTGACATCAATGATAGGGCACTATTCCTCCTACTGACACCAATGATGAGGCACTATTCCTCCAACTGACACCAATGATGGGACACTATTCCTCCAACTGACACCAATGATGAGGCACTATTCCTCCCTCTGACACAAATGATGGGACACTATTCCTCCCACTGACACCAATGATGGGGTACTATTCCTCCCACTGACACCAATGATGGGGCACTATTCCTCCCACTGATACCAATGATGGGGCACTATTCCTCCCACTGATACCAATGATGGGGCACTATTCCTCCCACTGACACCAATGATGGGGCACTATTCCTCCCACTGACACCAATGATGGGGCGCTATTCCTCCCACTGACACTAATGATGAGACACTATTTCTCCCACTGACACCAATGACGGGGCACTATTCCTCCCACTGACACCAATGATGAGGCACTATTCCTCCCTCTGACACCAGTGATGGGGCACTATTCCTCCCACTGACACCAATGATGGGGCACTATTCCTCCCACTGACACCAATGATGGGGCACTATTCCTCCCACTGATACCAATGATGGCTCAGCTCTTTCCACCTATCAACATACTTCTTGTGGGCACATTAAAGGATTGGCACCTTGTATGACTTCTTTGTCTCACGCTCCAGATCTGCTGTACAAGGGCTTCAAAAGACTGATCCCAGATCACTTTCAGGTACTTACACTGTCTGTATTTAAAGCAGAACGTTTTTTGGAATCACCAGTCAAATAAGCTGTCCTAATGATCACTGCTGATTGTACTAATCATAGCTTCATCTATGCTGGATACTACACATAGTGCTGCGACTGTGAACATACCTCCCAACCATCCCAGAATGGCAGCACCGTCCTGAGATTGCACTGAAATCCCAGTGTCCTCCAGATCCAGGCTAAATCACAGATCGCAGTGTCGGAACAAGGGTTGAGGAGGGGTGCATAAATGGCAGAACGGCATGTTTTCTGTGAACAGAATTTGTGTCTTTTCAGTCAGCCTAGAGTTCAGCTTTAACTCTTACTCACTCTATCCAAAACCCAAAAAATCATGGCTGGAGAATTGAACTGGACTTACAAATCAAAAGCCCAACTTACCCTTTGGTATGTGGGGAGGTGCGGGCAGTAAACACACAGAGTCCGGTTGCAGCAAAACTTGGAACTTGTATTAAACAGAATGCCAATGATACAAACACACTGCTAGGGAAACAACTCACAGTTCAATGTAGAGGAGGAGAGGTGCCAACAGCGTCTGTTGCAGTGGGTGAAGCATGGCCTGGCTGGTCTGGTCCCATGGGGGAGGCTCATATCCAGCATAACAACTCCCTAATCTTTCTCTCCTCATCAGGAACCTCTCCCTACTGCTAGTTGCTTTCCCTAACCAGTGGGGTCTCTCTCCCTACACCAGAGACACACAAGAAGTGCACCAAAACCTAGGAGCAGAAACTTAAAGAGATTCTGCTGACCCAAGATGGCCGCCGAGGGTCACATGGGCGCAGTGTAGCCAACTGGAATGTTTCATTTGGACTTCCTCTCCAGGCTATGGTGCCATTCATTTAATCACCACCTACCAGTGGAGAAAACAAACTGCACCCGACTACAGGTACCTGCACATACACTATATTGCCCGCAGTATTGGGCGGCCGGCCTTTCCACACACATGAACTTTACTGGCCCCCCAGTCTTAGTCCGTAGGGTTCAATATTGAGTTGGCCCCGCCCTTTGCAACTGTAACAGCTTCAACTCTTCTGGGAAGGCCGTCCACAAGGTTTAGGAGGGTGTCTATGGGAAGGTTTGACCAGTCTTAAAAATTCCCTTCACTGGAACTAAGCGGCCAAGCCCAACCCCTGAAGAGCAACCCCACACCATAATCCCCCTCCACCAAACTTTACACTTGGCACAATGCAGTCAGGCAAGTACTGTTCTCCTGACCACCGCCAAACCCAAACACATCCATCAGATTGCCAGACAGAGAAGCGTGATTGGTCACTCCAGAGAACACGTCTCCTCTGCTCTAGAGTCCAGTGGCGGCATGCTTTACACCACGGCATCCGACGCTTTGCATTGCACTTGGTGATGGAAGGCTTGGATGCAGCTGCTCGGCCATGGAAACCCATTCCATGAAGCTCTCTACGCACTGTTGTTGTGCTCATCTGAAGGCCACACCAAGTTTGGAGGTCTTTTGACTATTGACTGTGCAGACAGTTGGCGACTTCTGTGCACTGTGCGCTTCAGCATGCACTGACCCCGCCCTGTCATGTGACGTGGCCTACCACTTGGTGGCTGAGTGGCTGTTGTTCCCAGTTGCTTCCACTTTGTTATAATCCCACTAACAGTTGAGCATGGAATATTTAGTAGCCAGGAAATGTCACGGATGGACTTATTGCCCAGGTGGTCACCTATCACGGGACCGTGCTTGGAGTCACTGAGCTCCTGAGAGCGACCCATTCTTTCACCAATGTTTGTAGAAGCCGTCTGCATGCCTAGGGGCTTGATTGTATACACCTGTGTCCATGGAGGGGATTGGAGCACCTGAATCACATGATTTGGAGGGCGGGCCCAATACTTTTGGCAATATAGTGTATCTTTACCCAATGTCATGAATAACATGTACCAAGCAAGACCCAGGATGACGTTTGAATGTAGAAGATGCAAATCTAATGGACTTGAACCAAAGAGTGATTGCAGGTGTTGGTCTGGTGGTTGCACCATCTTGGAAACTGCTGACCTCCTGGAATTCCCACTGTACTACCAGGGGTACAAGATCTCCAAGATTGAACGAAAGAATGGAGAAATAAAAAATGTTTCCTAGTTTTGCATGCAGACTTCTAAACAGAAGTTCTATTCTAAATATTGGGCAAAGGTCAAAGAAAAGCTTAGCATTCTATGAAGTTAGTCAAGCTTTTGTTGGAGCTTCTCAACCTTTACACAAGAAATGACATCCAATCTGGGAGCTGGAAGGCGCCAACCCGCGTCCCTTTAGATTCTGCACAATTATATGTCCCATTAGTAAGTTCATTGTGGCTTGTCAAAGCCTTCCATAAAGTCACTTCTTCCATGTAGAGCCAAACCACCAATTCTAGCACACTCCTTATAAAATTGATATTAATGACCATGCCGTTAGGTTTCTGTAGGGATGGATAGACCATGTTATTAGTAATTATTCCTGGATCATGACTGCTTTTGTGTCAAGGATCATATTTTCCGGTAAAATAAATGTGATTTTTCCAAGGACCACAGGAAGCCACCAGAGAGGGCAATGACTTTCGAATAGTCCTTTGCTGGATGGGGGTTGGAATATGTCACCCGTCAGAGCTTCTGAGTCACTGGCCAGTCGTCTTGCTCCCGTGTAACTTTACCCTTGAAATGAAAACCTCTGGGATGCAATTTGGAATTCCTTCCAAGATGTTATGTCCAAGCAGCTAACTACATGAATAAGGCAACTTTTTGATCAGTAGGACATTTTAATAATAGATGTTAAGGAGAACACAAAGTGAATAACAGATCAGATTTTCAGAACATTTCCAAAAGGGTAGGAATTTGTTACGTGCAAGGTGGAGTGAATGGTCACCAGGCATAGAATGGAGTATTCAGTTTCTTTAGGACAAACTACAGCCCATGGGCCAAATCTGGCCCTCAAGAGGATTGCTTCCATTTCCTGGCTGAGGTCCATTTTCCTATTGACACCCTAGCAACCGATGAAGTGCTTGCACAGCAGGAGGATAACCTTCTTCAGTCCATACCTGCTTCATCTCCCTCTCTGCTGCTACAGTGACTTCAGCCACACAGGTAAGGGCAGACCACTGATCTATGGGGGGCTCTGATGGAAACTCTGACGTAAACAGGGACTCAGATGGGGACCCCAGTGCAAAGGGGGTTCTGATTAAAACAGGTTCCAATGGGGACTCTTATGAAGGAAGGCCTCTGATGGAGACCCTGAGGAAAGGGGGGGGGGGGTGTCAAGACCCAGATCTGATCCTGCAACCTCCACTGTTTGTAGCAGTATCTCTTCTTGCTGAGCCTCCTGAGATGCTGGATAGCTCCCTGGACAATTACTTGGACAAACTACATTGAATTCACCTTCTGTGTTGCCTGTGGATTCTGACAAGTCAACAAGTGGCCATACATTCCACACCGATGGTATAAAAGTGGTATAGCATTGCATATATGAGCAGAATACCATAGTTTGTCCCATTTCACACTGTCACTGCCTACCAATGGCCCAGTGCTCACAGCTACAAATGATCATCACCTTGCACTGAGAAGGTTGACAAGTTGTCAATGTATCTCCATTGCCTGTATCCACAAGGGTGTATGTAGCGCTACACCCACAGGAGCCACTTGGTAGATTGGGTTCTCTGTTCTTCTGCCTCAACTCGGAGAACACCCCTCCGCTGCAGCAGGTTAAGTGAAGAGGATATTACACTACTGTTACTAGCACAAGGATAAATATCCTGCACACACTACAGTTCAGTATCAGGAAGCAAACACCAGACTGCTTAGGAATTATGAAAGGAGTTATATTCTTAGATTGTAAGCTCCCAGGCCCTCCTAACCAGTGGCGGGCTGACCATTTGGAAACTTGGGCACTGCCCGAGGGCCCTGGGTCAGTAGGGGACCCCATGAGATGCCCCTGGTACCTTTTTCATAGGCTTTTTTGAGTTTGGGCAAGAACACAGGGGCCCCATGATCCCCTATTGCCTGGGGGCCCCATGAGTTGTCAGTCCGCCCCTGCTCCTAACCCTCTTGTATTGAACTGTGTTATTGCTGTATTGTCTCCTGTTATACTGTAAAGCGCTGAGCACACTGTTGGTACCATATAAATCCTGTATAATAATAATAATAATATTGTAACAGATCAAAGTAGATGGCAATATGTACATATAGGAACAAGAAGAGTGTCAATCAAAAACATTTCTCTAGACAAAGGAATTACTATATTGCAGTAGAATATGGATCTATATGTTTAGATTAATCTATATCTGGTAATCTGCAAATCAGCATCAAATGGCAAAGGCACAGATAACAGGACAATGGTATTCAGTGCTGTACTAACGTTTCTGTGACCAGTATGCTATACTGCTTAGAGGGCACTCTATATGATTGACTATGGTAAGACCCTGACCTTCCTGCAGAGGTACCCCTTTCTAAAGGCAGAAAGTGAAGTTCTTGTAGAGCAGCTATCTGAGGAGATAATCCTTTGCCCTAGCTTTTCAGCTGGGTAGCATTGGGGCCCCGTCTTTATGGTGGTGCACGTAAGTACAGTCCTAGTAAAGTCTGCATGCAGTGGTAAAGGCTGCTAGTCAGATGTCCAGTCCCTATGTGCTTAGTCTCCACTTACAACAGTATAACAATCACAGCATCTGACCAGTCCCAGTGGTACAGGAAGTCTTTATCCAGGTATTCAGCAGTCTGCAAATTGTCAGCCTGTGTGCTTAGGCACTCCTGTCACAACACCCCGATCCTCAGCACTCTGATTCTCAGCCCTTAGCTCTCGGGTTGTAACGGCAGGCATGCAAACTGTAGCAGAAGGGCAAAGAGAAAATAACTTGGGATTCAGCCCAGGAAATACAGCTCTTTCTCTTCCTCCTAACAGTCTCTCTTGTTGGGGATTGTAGTCCAATAGTCCTTAGACTTCCACAGTATGATTCCTCTTCAGAACTCCAACTCCCACAGTCCAACGCAGCCAGCATTAAAGTCTCTTGAGCTTCCCCCTGCTGGGTGGAGGTGCAGTGTTGTTAACCCATTCAGGCTGATGATCCAAGGAGGACAGACAGCAACTGCAGCCCAGTATTCCATTTTGCTCTCCCTCTCTTCCTAGCCAGGAACCTGGCTACATGTATTAGTGTACATTTTGCTGCTCCTGAGAGGCTGTAATCATAGCCTAGCCATGTGTAGGCTTCCACAGCATGGTGTGACTTCAGGATGTGACATATGTAGTTACATTATATCACCAAACGTTTGTGAACACCCAGCCTTCACACCTATGTGAGCTTGTTGGACATTTCATTCCAAAACCATGGCTGTTAATATGGTGTTGCCCACCCCTCTTCCCCATGGCCATTAATATGGAGTTTGCCTTCTTTTGTGGCTTTAACAGCCTCTGATCATCTGGGAGAGCTTTCTACAAGATCTTGGAATTTGTCTGGGGGAATTTTTGCATATTTGTGAGGTCAGGTACTGATGTTGGATGAGAAGATCTGGCCCACAGTTGGTGTTCCAATTCATCCCAAAGGTTTTCAGTAGGGTTGAGGTCAGGGTTATGTGCAGGACACTCAAGTTAGTCCATTTATCACACCTAAATAAGCTTGTTGGATTTCCCATTCTAAAACCATGACTATTAATATGGAGTTTTCCCCTTCAACTAAGGCCTTTATAATGCAGTTGTCTCTCTCTCCTATGGCCATTAATGTGGAGTTGCCCCCATTAGGGCTATGACATCCTCCACTTTTCTGGAAAGGCTTCCACAAGATTTTGGGATGACTGTGTGAGTTTTTGCCCCTTTGTGAGGTCAGCTACTGAAGTTGGATAAGAAGACCTGACTCACCATCAGTGTTCCAATTCATCCCAAAGGTGTTCAGTAGGGTCCAAACTGGTCAAACCATGTCTTCATGGAAAGGCTACCCACAAACGTTTGGAGAATGTTAGTGAAAATGTGTGTCCAATCAGCCAAAGGAACATTTTCGAGGTCAGATACTGAAGTTGGATGAGAAGACCTGGCTCACCATCAGCATTTCAATTCTTCTCAAAGGTGTTCAGTAGGGTTGAGGCCAGGGTTCTGTGCAGGACACTCGAGTTCCTCCACACCAAACTGGTCAAACCATGTCTTTATGGAGCTGGCTTTGTACACAGGGCACAGTCATGCTGGAATAGAAAAGGGTCTTCACCAAACTGTTAGCACAGGGTTGGAAGAGCACCATTGTCTACATTGACTTCATATAATGGAGCATTACCAGGACCCTTCACTGGAAACACTCGAATTTAACTTTTTGGAGGGGGTCCACATTTTGTCTTATATTTCATGTGATGGTCAAGTGTCCACAATAGGAAAGTTGATTTGGTGGATTTCTTTCTTCTAAAACTGAGCATCCTTCAAAGTCCAAATTCCACCAAACATTTTTTTCTTAGTTTTGGATACAGTGGGGAAGGTTTTAGCCCATGTCAGGTTTATATTGCTCCCTGAAGCACTGAAGGTGTCACTGGGACAAGGAATGAGAGAAACCTTCTCCAATGGGTTTACAGACAGCAGTAAAAACACACCAGAGGCTCCAAACTTTCCCTGCTCCATCAACCAAACACATTTTGGCTTTCCGCTTATCTTAAGTAGCACTAACATTGTATATTCAATCCTCCATACATCTTTCTAACAGAATGCTTTTGATGTAGAGGAATACAGTTTACTTTACCTGTCATTAAGCTCTAAACAGATGTATTTGACTCCTCAGCCACCAATTCCAGGTTCGGCCAAGATAACTACGAGAGCCGGCTGGTTTAATCCCATAATGTAAAATGAACCCCACGCACCAAGCGCTTACATTTTTCCTTTGAGTAAGTGCAGCTATAAAACAAGAAACGTGCTGGGTGTCCTGTGCATGTCGGAGAGCCTGGGGTGACTCTAATAAAGTTTGAAATACAAACAAGGGACGATGATTCAACATGGCAGTTAACACTGGTGTGACGTGAGGCCCGGCATAGGCGATGGTACTCAGAATCTCTGGAAACTTGGATGCAATTGTCATGTTGGATTATGAAGGCACAGCAAAAGTTAATATTGGCATCTACGGTTCCTACAGCAGGGATCATCCCTTTAATGATGGTCCTGGGCTTCTCTGACTGAAACCAGGTAAGATGACTGACAGGGGCTGGACTCAACTGGTCCCCATTTAGCCAACACTCAGGACTTCTGTAAATCACTGCATCCTATTTAAAAGGATCTAAACATTCTAACTTAAAAATTAAAGTAAATCTGCCAACCTCCACTCAAGCCATGGACCATCCTCCTCCCCCCAAAATACCCCTGACCCACCTCTAACTAATGGATGGCAAAATATTAATTAAAAACTAAGCTAAATGCCCCTTTAACTTACCAAGCCATATAGTCATGTGACACGTCAAGTCCATCTTCTAGACCAAGGGGCTCCAAATTATGGCCTGAAGGCCACATCCAGCCCACTACAAGATTTTATCTGGCCAATGGTCAGCAGCATATCCTCAATGTGCACTAATTGAGTCTTATGACTGCCTATGATCTCTGCTTCTTATGTACAGGGGGACTCTGATAGGGACCCTGATAGATGGGAGGACTCTAATGGGCATCCTGATGTAAGGAAGGACTCCAATGGAGACTCTGATGTAAGGGGGACTTTGATAGGGACCAAAATGTAAGTGGGAACCTAATGGGGGTTTTTTTCGGCTCACAATTATTTTGTAAAAATACTAAAGTTTAGTACTTTTACTCCAATACTGAAAAGTGATGGAGATACCTGTTCTAGACTACAAAGTTGAACAGTTCTTCTTTGGGTTCCAGTGCTGGGACAGCAATCTTTAGCACCCAAGGCAAAAAGATCAAAGTGTACCCCCACCCTGAGCTGCGAACTACCTCAGCAACATAAGTTGCAAGTTCCTCTCCCTTTCCTTAAGTGCCCAAGGCAGCCACCTCTTCTGCCTACCCCTCTGACCCTGTCTGGTGTCCACATCTCTGCTTGGGGGACATGAACACTTCCTATTGGCTGTCCAGTGGTGGAGTCCCCTCAGGGCTCTTAATGACATCACAACCAAGGTAGGTATGTATTGGTGATGTAGGTGTCCACATGTGATATGAGTCTCGGGGAGTCACACTTTAACCACTTTATACTTTTAAGGGCTTCCTCTGTATTTTTGGCTGTTGTGATGCAATTAGAATCCAGTCACCCTTCACGACACCAAACAGTTTACCTACATAAACTAGCAAGTGATTTCAGTTGGCTGTGACTGAGGGAGACACATCGAACGCACTGATAAAGTCAACATTTACCCTCCACAAAGTGACGTGTGTACACGGGGCGGACATTGGTGACGTGTGTACACGGGGCGGACATTGGTGAGCGGACATTGGTGACGTGTCTACACCGGGCGGACATTGATGACGTGTGTACACGGGGCGGACATTGATGACGTGTGTACACGGGGCGGACATTGATGACGTGTGTACACGGGGCGGACATTGGTGACGTGTGTACACGGGGCGGACATTGGTGACGTGTCTACACCGGGCGGACATTGATGACGTGTGTACACGGGGCGGACATTGATGACGTGTGTACACGGGGCGGACATTGATGACGTGTGTACACGGGGCGGACATTGATGACGTGTGTACACGGGGCGGACATTGATGACGTGTGTACACGGGGCGGACATTGGTGACGTGTGTACACGGGGCGGACATTGGTGACGTGTGTACACGGGGCGGACATTGGTGAAGTGTCTACACGGGGCGGACATTGGTGACGTGTGTACACGGGGCGGACATTGGTGACGTGTCTACACGGGGCGGACATTGGTGACGTGTGTACACGGGGCGGACATTGGTGACGTGTGTACACGGGGCGGACATTGGTGACGTGTGTACACGGGGCGGACATTGGTGACGTGTGTACACGGGGCGGACATTGGTGACGTGTCTACACGGGGCGGACATTGGTGACGTGTGTACACGGGGCGGACATTGGTGACGTGTCTACACGGGGCGGACATTGGTGACGCGTCTACACGGGGCGGACATTGGTGACGTGTCTACACGGGGCGGACATTGGTGACGTGTCTACACGGGGCGGACATTGGTGACGTGTCTACACGGGGTGGACATTGGGCTAAACAAATAGGCTGTATGGCACCTCCTGCTCCACCTCTTCTGCCCCCGTACCATGGGAGCCATCGTTTTGCATGTTGTCCGCTGTTGGTGCTGTATCTGTCATGTGGCATTGTGGGCCTGTGCCTAGGGCAGTCTGGTGATGGGGCGGCACACAGTCACAACATTTCTTAAATACTATGACTTTTTTTTCCTCTTATTTGACCTCTTCTGAATGTCTGCGAATGCATCCAACAAAAGAGCTATAGGAAAAGGGAGCGTAGAATTAATTTGGAGGAAATAGGTGTGAGGGGTGCAAAGTTTATTTAGAGGAAATAGGGGTGAGGGGGTGCAGAGCTTTTTTGGAGGAAATAGGGGTGAGGGGTCCAGAGTTAATTTGAAGGAAATAGGGGTGAGGGGGTGCAGAATTTATTTGGAGTAAATAGGGATGAGGGGGTGCAGAATTTATTTGGAGTAAATAGGGATGAGGGGGTGCAGAGTTTTTTTTTAGGAAATAGGGGTGAGGGGGTGCAGAGTTTTTTCAGAGAAAATAGGGGTGAGGGGGTGCAGAGGTTTTTTTTAGGAAATAGGGGTGAGGGGGTGCAGAGTTTTTTCAGAGAAAATAGGGGTGAGGGGTGTCACGACCCGCGGTCGCCACCCACCAACAGGTTACACAGCCGCGACTAACAGTAATACGTCACGCCCACGGCGTCAGACCTCAGACCTTCTCACCAAACTCGTGACCGAATGGCCGGCCGATCCAAAACCGCGGTGTGACGCACGTAACATGGCCCCACCCAGCTGCACCCTACACAGCGATTGCCCAGCTAATGGATAATCGGTTCCTGCAGCCTAAATGCGCTTGTTACTGGGTCGGGTTAGTTACGCAACTAACCCTCTACTGCCACCACCACTTTTGTCGGAGACGGGGAAACTCCCGTTACCAAATATACACTATAATGATTGCAATATTGATCTATATAACACGGCCCGCAGACCTGCTATACAGAGATATAACAAACCGTAGCGTCTCTTCAAAGGCAGGGATTCGTGAATTGCAAGTAAGTGCTTAGAAACAGTTTAACACTTTCAGAAAGAAAGATTTATTACTAAAAGCTTCAGACAGATGCAAATAAATATTTACAAAGAGATGTCACAAAAAATATATATATATGTATATAAAGACACAGCAGAGAGATAATTAGGAAGAAGATTACAGGGTTAAGTTACTTGCAATTATGCCTGGTGAAGCAGATTACGAGAAAATGAGCAAAGGTGATTTGAAAGTTGAATGTGCCTCACGAGGATTGGACGTCGGTCGCAAAACTCATGAAGATTTGATTAGTGATCTAGTGGAGTATGATATCCGAGCAAATCAGAACTCGGGGGAACTTGAACATGGAGTGGTTCCCGTTACCCACATTGCCAGTGGCTCAGAGACGGCCTCACAGGATGGGCCCTGAAATGCCTCATGGACACGGATCCTATGGCATACTTGCAGTTCCTTGACCGCCAGGCGGAGAGAGAGGAACGCCGAGCAGCGGCTGAGCGAGAGGAACGCCAGGCCGAGAGAGAGGCGGTGCAGAGGGAAGCTGATCGTCGACACGAGTTGGAGATGGCAGGCTCCAGCAGCAACCGGGTCAGAACCTCGGGTCCCTAGATCACAGGTACGGCACTCTTTCTGTGGGCGCAGCCAAGTTTCCAGTGATGGAAAAGGACAGTGACATTGACACATACTTACTGTTCTTTGAAAAAACGTGCCGTCAGTACCATGTGCCCCAAGCTCAATGGGTTCCGTACCTGACACCAGGGCTATGAGGCAAGGCCCTGGACGCATTTGTTGAATTGCCAGAGGGGCAAGATGATGACTATGAACTTTTAAAAGATGCCATTATCCGGAAGTACCAGATGACCCCGGAAGTGTACCGCAAGCGGTTCATGCAGAAGGGACCTGGGGACTCTTACACGGATGTGGCAAGTCGCTTACGCACCACATTCCGACAGTGGACTAAGGGACTGAAAGTTGATTCTTGTGAATCTTTGGAGGATCTCATGATCCGAGATCAACTCCTGCACATTTGTCCAGCAGACGTCAGACAGTTCGTCTTGGAGAGGGAGCCAGCATCTACTACAGCTGCAGCAGACCTGGCAGATACCTTCGTCCACACGCGAGTGCCCGAACCTCGCAAGGCTCCTCCAAACAGCTGGAAAGGGGGGAAATCATCCCTAGCAACTTCTCCTACTTCGGTGAGTCAAGCTTCACCAACCCTGCAGCGCTTGGAGCCAAGGCATTCGTGCCTGACACCCGCATATGTTTCACCTGTGGGAAAGACGGACATCTCAGGACCCAGTGTCCTGAGCAGAAAAATACAACAAGGGGTGCAGAGTTTATTTGGAGGAAATAAGGGTGAGGGGTGGACAGTTGTTTTTGGAGGAAATAGGGGTGAGGGGTGCAGAGTTTTTTCAGAGGAAATAGGGGTGAGGGGTGCAGAGTTTTTTCAGAGGAAAAAACTTTTCTTTTCATATGGCTTAAAGGACAACGTTGAAAGTACACAAATTCTTTGAATGCTTAGGGGTTGCCCTAAAGTTGCA
This sequence comes from Staurois parvus, assembly GCF_062004578.1. Classification (NCBI taxonomy): domain Eukaryota; kingdom Metazoa; phylum Chordata; class Amphibia; order Anura; family Ranidae; genus Staurois; species Staurois parvus. Next base: position 156,450 of record NW_028319168.1, on the reverse strand, counting down.
TGTCATAGACCAGTCTGATGTACTCTTTTATAAAAGATATAAAAAAGGATAATAGGGTGTGGTGCTCTCCTTTAAATTCTAACCAGCCCCTTATCCAGGCATGGCCAGGTGAGGGAGGGCAGTGGGTGTGTAGCTTCCCCCTTCCTATTCCTGGGTTTTGTAAATACCTAAATACAACCTTTCAATATTTGGATGTGACATTTTAGTTATGATTGGAACCTGGTGGATCTCCAGCAGTTAGATCTCCCTGCCATAATTCCCGACTGTTCATGTTCATTTGGAAAGTGTTCCCACACACCTTTGTGTGTTTCAGCTCCTCCTGTTACATTCCCCATATTGTAAACTAAGTAAAGAATAAGTAAAGAATTCCGAAGGGACAGAAGGAACCCTTCATAATGGGCTCAACAAGTGTCCAGACCAGATAACTCAGCTCACAGGTCCCTCCAATAGAACCCCCAAGAGACATAAAAAACTGCCAGGGTGCTTTCCAAAAGCTGAAATGCTGTTGACTGAACCATTAACCCCAAAACACGACTTTATAGCAGGAACCCATAGTCTCTAAGATATGATTCAGCACCTAAAGCACCTTTCTCAGGCTTCTGGATATGAGTCAAACCCTACAGAAAATTCTACACTTGACTTGACCATGGAAGACACTCCCCTAGGCTCCTCTGGACTTGACTCTGTAGGCCCTGAATACTTTACCCTAGGCTGCTGGGCATATCTCAGCCCCTGAGGACCTTGAGACTCTTTAACTCAAGTAATTATCTTAAAACCCTCCTCTAAGCTCTATTCAATGTGGCTCCTAAATACTTAACCCTAGACTTCTGGATGTATCTTATCCCCTGAAGACTTTCCTAGGGGTGTTCGACTCAACTCAGTAACTTAAGAGCCTCCCTTTGTCTCCTGGACTCAGCGTGTCCCCTGAATACTTTACCCTAGACCAGGGGTCTGCAACCTTTAAGACATAAAGAGTCACTTGGACCCGTTTCCGAGAGGGAAAAAAAGACTGGGAGCCGCAAAACCATTGCAACATTTAAAACAAATCCGACACTGCATATATTGCAAAAAGCGCTCTGGTCATGAAAGGGGTTTAAGGGCCCAGTAAGCAAAGGGTTAATCAGGGCCACAGTGTATCGTCATAATCACAATCATAGCCTTAGGTCAGTGGTGGGCAACCTTTTCAACTGAGCCAAATCTCGCCAAAACCACGATTAAAATTTATTTTGAGAGCCACATTTTTAAAACTGAAAATACATCCCCCATATAGTAATACATCCCCCATATAGTAATTCATCCCCCATATAGTAATTCATCCCCCCTATAGTAATTCATCCCCCCTATAGTAATTCATCCCCCATATAGTAATTCATCCCCCATAGTAATTCATCCCCCCTATAGTAATTCATCCCCCATATAGTAATTCATCCCCCATATAGTAATTCATCCCCCATATAGTAATTCATCCCCCATAGTAATTCATCCCCCATATAGTAATTCATCCCCCATATAGTAATTCATCCCCCATAGTAATTCATCCCCCATATAGTAATTCATCCCCCCTATAGTAATTCATCCCCCCTATAGTAATTCATTCCCATATTGTGTCAATTCACTTACCTGTACTCCGCGCGTTCCTCTCGCCGTGTTCCCGCGCAGTTCTGGTCTTCAGGGCGGACTGTGAGAGGAGAGGAGTTCGTCACGCTGCCCCGCCTACATCCTAACAGCCAATGTTTGCCACGCTCCGCGGGCCGGATTATAAGGTCCGCCGGGCCGTAGTTTGCCCATTGCTAGGCTAGCTGCAGAGTCCTGACTTTTGGGGCGGCCGCCCGAGAGGAGGGAGGGGAGCGGGCGCCCGGCACACAGAAGAGCTCCATTAACCTCCCTGGCGGTATGATTCCTTCCGATTTTTTGTGCTGAAAGCGGTACCATTTTTTCGCATGGAAATAGTTTTTTATTGTAGGCTGTAATTTTTAGGAAAATTTCCCCACAAATCATTATCACTCAATTCTGCAAGTGGTTCTGATTTACTATCGCTGTTCTCTAGCCGGTCTAAAACCGCTTTTGACCTAAAGGGACGCTTTTTGGACGCCATGGACTTTTCTAAGTTTCCAGGCAGAAAGAACAGTAAAAATGCAGGCAGGGCGCCGGACAAAGCACTAGGGACAAAATGTATGTGAAATGGGATGAAACAGCAATGTGTTACTATTGAAAATTGAAAAAAAAAAAAAGACATTTTTTAAATTTTTTAAATTTCCCGCCGCCGGCGGCGCCCGTACGTCCCGACCCGAACACAGAAGCCGGATGCCGGCATCGGCCGGAGGAGATGGCCGGGGACGCTGCAGGGGACACATCGCGGGAACGAAGGACAAGGTAAGTGCTGCAGGGACCCCCAGAGCAGCGCCGCATGGTAAACCTGAGTGTAGCTCGTGGTATAGAAATTCTACCACGAGCTACACTCGGGAAAACCGCCAGGGAGGTTAAAAGAGCCGCGGCTTGCCGACCACTGAGCTACGGCAACCCTATTGCCTGTCACCTGGTGGGCAGTGTGCTCCGGAGCCGCAGCAAAGGTGAAAAAGAGCCGCATGCGGCTCTGGAGCCGCGGGTTGCCGACACCCGCCCTAGACTGTTGGACATATCTTGGCCCCAAAAGACCTTCCCTGAGACTCTTTGACTCAACTAATTTTCTTAAGACCCTCCTCTAGGCTTATGTACTCAATGCATCCTGTGAATACTTGACTTGACTTGAAATCTCACCCCCTGAAGACTTTCCCTAAGAGTGTTCAACTCAACTCAGTAACTTATTATTATTATTATACAATATTTATATAGTGCCAATAGTTCGTTCAGCGCTGTACATTACAATGGGAACTTATAACCCTCCCTTTGTCTCCTGGTCTCAACGTGGCCCCTGAATACTTTATCCTAGACTGCTGGACATATCTCTGCTCCTGAAGGCATTCCCTGAGACTCTTTGACTCATTCAGTTCCTTAAGACCCTCCTCTAGGCTCCTGTACTCAACGCATCCCCTGAATACTTTATCCTAGACTGCTGGACATATCTCTGCTCCTGAAGGCCTTCTCTGAGACTCTTTGACTCAGTTCCTTAAGACCCTCCTCTAGGCTCCTGAACTCAACTTGGCTACTGAAGACCTCTGCTTTGGCTCCTGGACAGAACTCAACCCCATAAGAGTCTGTCCTAAGCTCTTTAACCCAACTCTACCCTACACTCCTGGATTTGACCTGAACCTTTGAAGACTGGACTGTGGAGCTTGCAGTTAATTTGGGGCCTGCAGAAAAAGGACTGATAGTCACGGGGTGGTAAAAATGTGTGACGGTTTCCGGGTGTGTATGTATGCGGATGGAAGTGAGGACTGTAAAACCAAAGTGGATTTGGTAATAAATTATATATAGATGAATACGCTGGCAGCCCAGTGACTATTTGCCTTTGCCATTACCTCATGGAAGCACCACACCCAGGCTCTGATATGTGGCAATGATACCGCAATGAATCAGTGACTCACAGACAGAAGCCGAGGCCCGTGGGCCCGCTCACTGGGCAGCTCTGACCTTTTCATGGGAACACTCTCCAAGCTCCGCGGGGCGCACGCCCAAAGCTGCCATACTCCAATATCAACAGAGCAATTTGTACTCATTCCCACACAGTGAACCCCTTCATCCTGACACGGCGCTGAACTCTCGCTGACATCCCATCCAATACGTACGCGGAGCGACTCTTATGGGCCCTGCGATTCAGACATGTCAGACCTTGGCTCTCGTTTCACAAAATAGGAAAGTAAATTGCTCTAATTCCGCAATTATGAAATCGATTTCCATATTATGAGAAGCTGTTGCTTTAGCCTACAGGGTCCTTCCCCGGCCTCGTTGGAGGACTCCGAACAGAGGTTTGTTTGACTCGTGCACCGATCAGGTTTTGGAAACTTGTGTGACCTTGTTTAACCCCTTTGCAATCCCAGGCAACAAATGAGATACATTGACGACTTGGAAAGAGCTAGGTTTTAAGAACATTATTACTAGGATGCCGTGCCAATCAAAACTTCTCCAGCATTCGTTCAAGATGCAAGAAGCAAAATTATTAAAGCCAGCCACAGACATGCAGATATCTCATCCATGTCACCCTCCCATCCATTGCCTGATTCTTAAAGAGACCCTGTCACCATACCACTCATTTCAACAATAATCCACCCCTTAGATTATATGTGCATTTAGCATAGATGATAGGCGTGTTATCTGTCTGTAAAATCCTCCCTTGTGTAGGCATCCAAAAGCCCTGAGACCACTGCTGGGTGCCACCATCTTGGATGTGATGTCCAAGACTGACAGCTGTCACTCAAGTGACCCTCTATAGTATTTACCTTAGCTCCTCCACCAGCAGCTGTACAAAATGGGGGTGAAGGGAGGGGTGGAGGAGCTGGGCCAGCACAGAGAGTTATCAGACACTCCCAGAAGAGAAGAGGACTGTAATGTGCAAGCAGATAATTTCTAGCATGCAAGCAGGGGTAAGAGTTTATGATAAGGTTCCTTTTTTAATTGATCGTTTCAGTTTTGCTGTCTGTATGGTGCCCAATGGCCTGCAGTCTGCATGCAGAGGGCCGGTGAGCCGCATGTGGCCTATGGGACGCGTATGGGGCACCAGAGGTCTAAGAAGCTGTTTGGTTTTTACCAGAACACCCCGCAAAGGATGATGGACTATTCCCAGGTTTCAGCCTTTTATCTCACCCTAACAAGAAACTGCAGATCAAGAAGCACAAGTACTCAGGAGAGAATTTCTAGGAGCTCTGGGGTGCTGGAGACACAGAAGAGAGAGAGTCTCTGGAATCACTGGGGTGCTGGGATCACCGGAACACAGGAGGGTCTCTGGAATCACTGGGGTGCTGGGATCACCAGAACACAGGAGGGTCTCTGGAATCACTGGGGTGCTGGGATCACCGGAACACAGGAGGGTCTCTGGAATCACTGGGGTGCTGGGATCACCGGAACACAGGAGGGTCTCTGGGAGCATTGGAGTGCCAAGATCCCTGGAACACAGGAGGGTCTCTGGGAGCATTGGAGTGCCAAGATCCCTGGAACACAGGAGGGTCTCTGGGAGCATTAGGGTGCTGGGATCACCGGAACACAGGAGAGTCTCTGGGAGCATTGGAGTGCCAAGATCCATGGAACACAGGAGGGTCTCTGGGAACATTGGGGTGCTGGGATCACTGGAACACAGGAGGGTCTCTGGGAGCATTGGAGTGCCAAGATCCCTGGAACACAGGAGGGTCTCTGGGAGCATTAGGGTGCTGGGATCACCGGAACACAGGAGAGTCTCTGGGAGCATTGGAGTGCCAAGATCCCTGGAACACAGGAGGGTCTCTGGGAGCATTAGGGTGCTGGGATCACCGGAACACAGGAGAGTCTCTGGGAGCATTGGAGTGCCAAGATCCATGGAACACAGGAGGGTCTCTGGGAACATTGGGGTGCTGGGATCACTGGAACACAGGAGGGTCTCTGGAGGCATTGGAGTGCCAAGATCCCTGGAACACAGGAGGGTCTCTGGGAGCATTAGGGTGCTGGGATCACTGGAACACAGGAGGGTCTCTGGGAACATTGGGGTGCTGGGATCACCGGAACACAGGAGGGTCTCTGGGAGCATTAGGGTGCTGGGATCACCGGAAAACAGGAGGGTCTCTGGGAGTATAGGGGTGCTGGGATCACCGGAACACAGGAGGGTCTCTGGGAAGCACTGGAGTGCCAAGATCCCTGGAACACAGGAGGGTCTCAGGGAGCAATAGGGTGCTAGGATCACTGGAACACAGGAGGGTTTCTGAGAGCATAGGAGTGCTGGGATCACCGAAACAAAGGAGGGTCTCTGAGAGCATTGGGGTGCTGGGATCACCGGAACACAGGAGGGTCTCTGGGAGCATTGGGGTGCTGGGATCACCAAAACACAGGAGGGTCTCTGGGAGCATAGGGGTGCAGGGATCACCGGAACACAAGAGGGTCTCTGGGAGCATAGGGGTGCTGGGATCACCGGAACACAGGAGGGTCTCTGGGAGCACTGGGGTGCTGGGATCTCTGGAACACAGGAGGGTCTCTGGGAGCACTGGGGTGCTGGGATCTCTGGAACACAGAAGGGTCTCTGGGAGCACTGGGGTTCCAGGATCACTAGAACACAGAAGGGTCTCTGGGAGCATTGGGGTGCTGGTATCACCGGAACACAGGAGGGTCTCTGGGAGCATTGGGGTGCTGGGATCATCGAAACACAGGAGGGTCTCTGGGAGCATTGGGGTGCTGGGATCACCGGAACACAGGAGGGTCTCTGGGAGCATAGGGGTGCTGGGATCACCGGAACACAGGAGGGTCTCTGGGAGCATAGGGGTGCTGGGATCATCGAAACACAGGAGGGTCTCTGGGAGCATTGGGGTGCTGGGATCACCGGAACACAGGAGGGTCTCTGGGAGCATAGGGGTGCTGGGATCACCAGAACACAGGAGGGTCTCTGGGAGCATAGGGGTGCTGGGATCACTAGAACACAGAAGGGTCTCTGGGAGCACTGGGGTGCTGGGATCTCTGGAACACAGGAGGGTCTCTGGGAGCACTGGGGTGCTGGTATCACAAGAACACAGGAGGGTCTCTGGGAGCACTGGGGTGCTGGTATCACAAGAACACAGGAGGGTCTCTGGGAGCACTGGGGTGCTGGGATCACTAGAACACAGAAGGGTCTCTGGGAGCACTGGGGTGCTGGGATCTCTGGAACACAGGAGGGTCTCTGGGAGCACTGGGGTGCTGGGATCTCTGGAACACAGGAGGGTCTCTGGGAGCACTGGGGTGCTGGGATCACTAGAACACAGAAGGGTCTCTGGGAGCACTGGGGTGCTGGGATCTCTGGAACACAGGAGGGTCTCTGGGAGCACTGGGGTGCTGGGATCTCTGGAACACAGGAGGGTCTCTGGGAGCATAGGGGTGCTGGGATCACTAGAACACAGAAGGGTCTCTGGGAGCACTGGGGTGCTGGGATCTCTGGAACACAGGAGGGTCTCTGGGAGCACTGGGGTGCTGGGATCACTAGAACACAGAAGGGTCTCTGGGAGCACTGGGGTGCTGGGATCTCTGGAACACAGGAGGGTCTCTGGGAGCACTGGGGTGCTGGGATCTCTGGAACACAGGAGGGTCTCTGGGAGCATAGGGGTGCTGGGATCACTAGAACACAGAAGGGTCTCTGGGAGCACTGGGGTGCTGGGATCTCTGGAACACAGGAGGGTCTCTGGGAACACTGGGGTGCTGGGATCACTAGAACACAGGAGGGTCTCTGGGAGCACTGGGGTGCTGGGATCTCTGGAACACAGGAGGGTCTCTGGGAACACTGGGGTGCTGGGAGCGCTGGAACACAGGAGGGTCTCTGGGAACACTGGGGTGCTGGGATCTCTGGAACACAGGAGGGTCTCTGGGAACACTGGGGTGCCAGGATCACTAGAACACAGAAGGGTCTCTGGGAACACTGGGGTGCTGGGAGTGCTGGAACACAGAAGGGTCTCTGGGAACTCAAGGGTGCTGAGATCATAGGAAGACAGAATAGGCTCTGGGAGCACTGGGGTGCTGGGATCACAACAACATAGATGTGTCTCTGGCAGCACTGGGGTTCTTGGATCTCTGGAACACAGGAGGGTCTCTGAGAGTACTGGGGTGCTGGGATCACAAGAAGACAGACTAGGCTCTGGGATCATTGTGGTGCTGGGATCACTAGAGCCCAGCACAGGAAATTATCTGGGAACACTGGGGTTCTGGAATCAGTGAAACACAAGAGAGTTCTCTGAGAGCACTGGGGTGGTGGGATCACAGGAAAGTCTCTGGGAGCACTGGGGTGGTGGGATCACAGGAAAGTCTCTGAGAGCACTGGGGGTGGTGGGATCACAGGAAAGTCTCTGGGAGCACTGGGGGTGGTGGGATCACAGGAAAGTCTCCGGGAGCACTGGGGTGGTGGGATCACAGGAAAGTCTCCGGGAGCACTGGGGTGGTGGGATCACAGGAAAGTCTCTGGGAGCACTGGGGTGGTGGGATCACAGGAAAGTCTCTGGGAGCACTGGGGTGCTAGGAGCAGCAGAACACAGAAGAGTCACTGGGAGCACAGGATACAAGGGTCACAGGATACTCAACCTCTGATTGGTTGCATGGTGCCGGCACAGGAACGAGGCACAGGTGAGTATGACAGTGCAACGTATGATTAGGACATAAAGGAATCATTTCTATGGCTCCGTCCACAGTCCCTGAGTGAGGAATAACCCTCTTATTTGTGGGCTATGGGATGGAATGAGACACGAGAATACCTTCACTCTGCACTGATTTGGTTGGAGGACTTCTTGAGTCCCATCTCACCATGACCTCTATGGTTATCTTCTCTCATTTCTTTACATTAAAATTGTTGCCATTCTCTTTTCAGATGTATATGTCTGGTGCCACATTTGCGGTTACATAAACCCCGACTATTGAATCTCTGCGGATCTATGACCTTTAATCTTTCTGCTTTCATCTTTCACTGAAAAAAAAAATCCATCACAAAAAAAAAAGAAGTTCCCGACCGCAGGTGTCCATGGCTTTTTTTGTGGGAATACCTGTGTGAATGTTCCCATTCCCATCATGTAACGAGAGACAATGGACTGTGAAGTCACCCCGCTGTCCTTTGCTCTCCAGCGGTAGAAGAAGCAGGCCCTTGTCTGTTGGGTTTGGACGAGGATACCTGTGTCCTTATGTTGGTCCCAGCAGAGGGAAAGGTTTTGTGACTCTCTGAAGCTCTAGGCAAGATCAAAGCCACCAAGCACTGACAATAAAGCAGGAGGCTGGAGCTCGGAGAATGAAAGAGACAAAGGAAACGTTTAAAAGATAAGCATCAGGTCTGCGATATGACATTTCATTCAGATCAGATCCGGTGCAAGAGTTCAATTCAAAGTTCATAAGACAGAAAGACAAAGGGCCTTGAAGGCTTTATCGGCTGGCAGAGCCAGTGTAACCAACATCCACCAAAAAGATCTTTGCTTTGAGATACTGCCGGGGAACAGGCGAGCCTGATCTTCGGGGGAGCTTTTCAGTCCATAGATGAATTGTTTTGAAGTGACTCTATCTGTACTTGTATGCTGATTTCTGTACTTCAGATATCCATAAAGGCTAGAATTTGATTGCATGGGCGCAATACAACTGCCCTTAGGGCAAACTTGTCATATTGCTGTTAAAGAAGAGTTCCGGACAATGGTGTGCTTGTGGGCAGGTTGCAGCTAGTTAGGTGCTCTCCTGGGCGGGAGGGTGCTCTTCCCAGTTCTTTGGCTTTTGGCGGGATCTTTGGATCTGACCCACTGCACTTGTGGATATAAAATGGGACAGTGGTTCGGGTCAAGAGAGGTCCACAGTGAGAGGAGGCCCAGGGGTCCAAGATTGGTTGCTGCTGTTGGCTAGCATGGTTCACATCCCTGGCCTTGGCCGCCTCCCTGGAACCCTGGAGATCAATGCACCTGGGGAAGTGTAAGAATAAGACAGCCGGCCTGCAAGTCATAAAGCCGTCAAGACTTGGGGCATCACCTACTGCAACATGTTGGACTCATGAACTCACCTCTGCCGGTACACCAGGACAGCACATAGCCTGGTTAGGAGTAGGGACTAGATAATTAGGAAAATAGACTGTTTTATTGAAGTTCTGCTGGACTGTCTGATCTGCTTTGGACTCTTGTAATGTAGCACCGTAACTTGAGTAAAGCTTTTTGAACTTTGTCATCTGCCTGATCTGAAGTTACTCAAAGGGGTGTAACGTAAGTAGCCGGCACAATTTTGCACTTAGTCTACAGCTTGGGTCACTAGCACATGGAGTATGAAGAGTCAGCACGTTAAGAGTCATTTAATGCAAGTCATACATGTGGTTGCCATGATGAACAACGGTACAGACAGCAAGCAGCCTGTTGTAGGTGGAATTTCCTCTAGCCACGAGGGAGATGTTGTTGTCACTCCATATGCTGCATTCAGTCTCTCACAGCAGAGGTCCCCAACTGCACCACAGAGGTCCCCATCCTGAGGTATGGAGGTTTAAGAGTTAATGTCAAGTGGATGTTGGAACCCACCCTATGTACATGGCGGGGTTCCATGCTGCTACCAGGACTGGTAGTGGGAAACACTGGACGGGTGGCTGTGGTCGGTGTTCGGCACGGCCCACCTAATTGCAAGCTACAGTGGGAAGATGTACATTTATGTGGGGACCCGAGAGTAACTGGGAAACAGTTGTCATACAAGTGTACACCAGGGGTGGACCACTGCTCGAGGGCCCGGGGTCAGTAGGGGGCCCCATGAGATACCCTTGGTACCTTTCATAGGCTTTTTTGGGTGTGGTTTGAGAGTGGGTGAGGACACAGGAGCCCCATGATTTCCTATTGCCCGGGGGCCCCATGAGTTGTCAGTCCGCCCCTGGTGTACACGTACATTCATCTCTAAAAGTAAAGGCCCACCTTAAGGTCGAGTATTTCCTGACAGCAACCTCAGCCTTGTCCCAGAGCATTGGTGAAAACGGCACAGAGATAAGGTACCCCATGTGTGTGAAGTAGAGAGAGAGACCCTGCACAAGGTGCCTAGCGTAGCTCAGAACAACCCACCCCGGGGTAATCCTTTCGTATGACCCTTGCTTGGTGCCCAACGGGGAGGGAACATGGAGACAGGACAAACATCCACCACCCTACCTCTCTTACATACGAGTGGTGGCATGCCAGGTGCTCTCTTAACTAGGTGCCATTAAAAGAAGGAGCGCTTTGCTGGCTGTGTTGGGTGGTTTCATACATTTCCTTTATCTCGGGTAAGTAACCTAATGGCACCAATGATATATTTAGCTCCCACTGACCACCAAGGCAGCAGAGCACTTTAGCACTGACAACCAATGTAAAAGGACACTTCTCCATTTACCACCATATAAAGGGGCCAAACGCCACTGAGCACCAGTGTACAGGGCACCTCACCACGGACAACCAATGTAAGGAGGCATTACATTGGCCACCACTGTAAGGGCACATTACACTGACCACTATTGTAAGGCGACACTTCTCCACTTACCACCTTATAAGGCCACTTTTTTTTTTTTTTTTTTTGTAAGTCCGCAAACGTGCAAACTACAACGAAAAACCCGTAAGTGATCACAAAAAATGTGCAAGTGCGAACACCACACGAAAAAGTGCACTTAGGGGTGTGTTTGTCCTACCCCCGGAGGGGTTGAACCGTTACCCTGATCCCCCGGGGCACGAAGCTCCTGACAGGGACAAGGTTCCCATTTGGTCCTCCTGGCCAAAAGGCCTGGTGGACCACCGTTCCTTATGCCCAGCCAAAGCCGGACATCCAGTACTAGGTCAGGGGGTTCTCCCGGAGAGAAAACCCCCTAGGGATCAGGGGAGGAAGGAACCAAAAGGCCACACATCCTCCCCCTAGACTTCAGGGTATGCCCGAGGACCCACACCCTCCATCCGTGAAAAACACACACATAAGTAAAGTAAAAAGTGACAAACGTGGGAGTGCATAATAAATAAATAGAATAGAAAAAATAAAAAAGTGGTACCGTGCCAAATTGTGCACAGACCAGGCCCTGAGGCCCGTAGCAAAAATTGCCCTGGACTTAGCCAAAAGACCTGGTCCTAAGGGCGCTGTGCAAAAAGAGGTGAAAAACAGTGGCCATGTGTCATCTTCACACTGTGGGGTCCCACACCCAAGTGTTACTCGTGACACCCCTGAGAGCGTCTTCCCCAGGGGGCACTGAGTTTGCGGACTTTTTGCGTCCCCAGCCCCTGGCCAGACCAAGGTAGATCCGTCCAAATCAGGAGGTACTGGGTCTTTCCAGTCTTCCCAGAGGAATTACTCCCAAGACCCCGGAACGAATCATGGCGCTCCCTGGTTTCTGTCCCTCCGGTACTAGCCTTCCGGACCCCCATCATACCAGTGAGGGTACTATACAACAACCATCCCCGCAAAGCTAGAATGGTCGGGAGCGCCCCCACTGGACACTGATAAGAACAGATACTACACTTGATCTTAGCCAAAAGGCCGAGAACCTTATAGGGCCACTATACCACTGGCCACCAATGTAAGTGTGGCACCCCTCTGACAGCCCAAAGGCAGGACAGCACCTCCAGGGGCAGGCTAGCCCAGGTCGCCATAGTGAGAGCCAGAGTCCATGGCTAAAACGGGAGGGGTCCGAGAAAGCGCCAGTCTCTTTTTGTCTTTTGAAAGTTTTATTGCAGAACGGGTAAGGAGGTTAGGGTTAGAGGTCCCAGATACCGCAGCAGATTACAGACTCTCCAGATCAGTGTTCAGCTTTACTGTGTCAGAACCTTTAAGCCAGCCCGGCAACACTGTAAACACATTCCCACATCTCAGTGTGTCCTCGGGCCCTTCCGGGAGACCAGCCGCCTTCCTCCTTAGTGCAGCTTCCTCCAGACCAGGCAGGACAGCTTCAGGACCACTTCAGCACACAATAGGCCTCAAACCAGGATGATGGGCCTAACAGCAGAGCTCTATCCAGCAGCAGCCCAATGAAATAAAGAGAGCACTTGTCCCAAATATTTATATCCTCCCCCAGCACACACCAGTGGCCAATCCCAGTGGATTGGCTGAAGAAAATATAAATATTTATGACACCAATGTCATGGGACACTACAGTCCACCCTGAGCACCAATGTAAAGAGACAGCACACCCAGCAACAATACGATGGGGCACTTCTTTACTTTGCTTTTTGACCCCTTCAGGCCTTTACGGCTTACTGCTTCAATGGCCACATAGCAGGACTAGCAGCACTGTATGGTTTTGTTTTTTAAAGTAAAACTGTTTAAAAACCTACTTCTGTGGGTAATTAATGAGTGTTCATAAATGCCCCAACCTGAGTGCTGCTTGTGACAACCAGATGGGAAGTGGCCTGGGGGCGACAATGAGGGCATGTTGACTACTTATTGGAAAACTCTCTGTGAGTTGGGTTTTATTATAAAGAAAAGCAAAAGAGGACACCTAAATGAATGATCATAGCTACCTCGAGATGCTTCCAATTACATCCAGAGGCTCAGCCATTGAGTTGGGGGAGGGGGGAGGTGATAGTTATGGCCAACCTAAGTTTCTTTTTTCTTAGACCGGAGGTTCCCTTTAACTGCTGAAACCTGACGGACATGAAGTGACAATGTTTACGACGGTAATAAATCTGTAATGTCTAAAAGGCTTTTTAATGGGATCTATAAAGTCACGGAGGTAATTAGTAATACCTCGAAATTCGTCATGTGGTGGACGTCTTGTAGATATTATAGAATTAAATGAGTGGAAATTTCCATTACAGCTATATGCAGTGCTGCTAGGAAGGCCCAATAATTAGTAAATGGCTCGGAGTCGGATCTGACTATACATCCTGTGTGTCTATGTTTGTTTACAGACGTCAGAAACACAAAAATTGGGACTTTAAAGCTCAACTCCGGGAATTAGAAAAAAAAAAAACTCCCCCTGCCCTGAAGACTAAGAGGATGAGGGAGTAAGGTGTGACACCTTGCTCCTCGCTCCCCCAGGTTGCCTCCATCTGTGCAACTGGTCCCCCGAATCCTCTTCTATGAGGCGTCCCAGTCTGAGGTCCTATGATGATGTCATCAAATACAATCAACGGCCCATAGTCCTGCATTCTATGAGCCTGTACACCCTCAGCCTATAGCACCGGAGCCTGCCAGAGTACGGAGTGAGGGAAATATTACCCATCATTCCTCATCCCCTACAGCTAACAAACATTTAACCCTTGCAGTGCAAGGAGGATCCACTGCATGGGTCGTTTTTAGACATTGAAATTCTGACAAAATTTTCCATTCGACTGATCACCTGTGCATGACCCTGGCTTTGGATCTTGACCACTCCATGGGCATCAACCCTTCTGATCCCCCATGGCCTTGGCTTGGCTCCCAACCACTACTCTCTTCTTATCTTCATCCTACTGATCACCAGTCTATGATCTGGGCTTGGCCCTTGACTTCCATACCATTACGTTCCAGTTCTTCTTGTTGGTTCTATCCTGCATTATCTCTGCCTTCCGCGTGTGTCTGGGCCTGGCCTGCTCCTCTCTTCAATGATCCCTCTGAGACTCCCATCTCCTGGCTAGAGAGCTACTCTCCTGACGACCCCTAGACACAGCCAACTGGACCTTGCCACTTTGTTCCTTGCAGTCCCTGTCACCACCTCCACGGGAGTTTGGACCAAAGCCGCAAGCCAGGCCCTCTCATCACTTCAGCCTCTAACCAGGCACGTGACAGTCTACAAATGGACCTCTCGGTGGATTGTAAGTTGCGTTGGTTACTGTTAGCAAACTATTACCAGCACTAAAGAATTCTGGACTCATAATCTGCTTTTTTCGGGTCTGACCCCTCACACCTTTGAGGACCACCTCCTGAATCCCAGATCATCTGATTGTAAGCTCCTTCGTGGAGTGATTGTATACTATGCTCTGGAAAGGCCAAGTCTACATCAATGTCTGAACCTCCCGCTAGACAGCTGCCTCTCCTTTTGAAGAATGTGTGATCTGAAGCTATTTCCATGTTCCATCCCATTGCCCGGTGCAGCCCTTAGAAGTGGTTAAGTGATGATAAAACGGAGAAAAAAGTAAATTGTTTGAAAGGAACAGATGTAACGTACCTCCTACTGGAAAGTTTTCATTGAACTTTATGAAATCAGCCATCATTACACGGCTTCCAGTAAAAATATATTAAATGTAATGTAAAACGAGGCGAAGCTTTAAGCTCCTGTGGTCTGGTAAGTGTTCCCGCAAAGTTCTACCGCTGACAATCTGTGTTTACTCTACTGCTTTACTTAACCGGCTCCTTTTACGACATCAATCAGGGAGGCACACAGGCAGCGAAGTGCAGGAGAAGGCGCAGTCCCCTCGCCGCCGTCGCCAGTCCGCGCTTTTTTTTCTCTTTTTGCCCCTGGCAACATTTCGGTTCGTCCATTAGTCTCAGAGGAATCCCATTCCAGGATACTGAAACGGTTCTAGACCGGAACCAGACCGAGCGCCATCGACTGTCCCTCCGTGTATGTCACTGGCCTATGGAGGGGACCATTGTGAGGTCTTCAAGGACCACCATGGAAGAAAGATATTGTACGGCTTACTATGATTTCACTGCACACTGGGAGCTTCTCACAATGTGCGTTAGAAGATGCAGCCAGTCAGAGAGAGCTCCGCCTCATTTCCTGGCTGGAAAAGCCCCCCATGAAGAGAGATTGCAGACCCCCGAAACGCGTTGCCTTTTCTTTTCCTGTTGTTATTTGAAACAAGAACAAAAAGGTTTTACAAATTTTAAGGCGTTTGTTGCTATTTGTGATTCACCTCAATTCATGCAAATACAGCCCGCCTAGGGACACCCAATACCCAGGGGCGGACTGACAACTCATGGGGCCCCCGGGCAATAGGGATCATGGGGCCCCTGTGTCCTTGCCCAAACTCAAATAAGCCCATGAAAAAGGTACCAGGGGCATCTCATGGGGCCCCCTACTGACCCCGAGCCCTCAGGCAGTGCCCGAGTGCTCAAATGGTCAGTCCGCCCCTGCCAATACCCCAGACTGACTCCACCCATCAAGACGTTTTTATATTTGCATAATTCCTCCCAAGAGCCATCCCACTGCTTGCATCAGGACCAAGGGCTCTTGAGAGGAGTACTGAGGCAGGATGCTGTGATGATTTCAGGAAGATATGTACAGCACGCTGCTGGCCCCTCCCACCAACCATGATCTGCCTGCATTGCATAGAGAAGCACATAGACACAGCGATGACATCACCGGGTTTAAATAAGGTTTGTAATGAAAACAGAAATATTGTTAGCATGCTGATGAGGGGGAAGGGAGGGACCAAGGAAGGAGGCAAAACTTAAAGTGAAGATCCGGCTGGATATCGCACTTCCTGTTTCAAGTGGACAATGACAACCCACTGCCTTGCAATTACCCCGCAGTGTTGTCAGCCTGCCCTTTGCAATGCTTCCATTTGCCACTGGGCTGCCCTTCAGGTCTGTGCACCCGTTCTGCAAATTTAGGTCAAATGACCAGGGCTGGGACAAAGGGTGGGCAGGAGGGGCAGCTGCCCTGGGCACAATGGTTTGTTGCAGGGATGGGGACCCAGAGTTCCTTCTGTTACAAAGCTGACAGGAGTAATGACAACCAGGGGCGGACTGACCATTTGGAAACTCGGGCACTGCCCGTGGACCCAGGGTCAGTAGGGGGCCCCCATGAGATGTCCCTGGTACCTTTTTCATAGACTTTTTTGAGTTTGGACAAAGACACAGGGGCCCCATGATCCCCTATTGCCCGGGGGCCCCATGATTTGTCAGTCCACCCCTGGTTACAACAGCATCAGCTCTGGGGGTAGTGAAGGAGAGTCGGGAAGAGGTTCAGGTTGTGCACCCCCTAAGTGGATCCCCAAGCCTGCACATCATGAACAGAAAGGGGCGCAATTTGGCATTTTCCCTCTGGGTGCTTGATGACCTTGTCCCAGTGCTGCAAATGACCCCACCATGGTGTTGTACCCGGTGCCATGTTGGCTTTGCCCTGTGTTCTTCTACAATGCTGTAAACTGGATTTGTAAGTGCGCAGGCCATGGACTCGCTTCTGCTTCCAAGTTCATGTGAACTCAACCTAATGATGAACGTCCAGCGGAATCTGTGACACCGGGTTGCTTGGTGCCGCCAATTAACGAGTTCTCTTCTCCATTCACTGTAACATCAACAGTGTCATTTAAAATGGCTGTAAAGTGGAAGTTCCAAACAATTAGAATATTCGTCCAAATATGAGCCAAGAAGGTTTACTCATCCTAGTGACTTCTCTGGGTCCCTCTGCCAAACAGGATTGAGGGAAAGTGTCTGAGAAATGGACATGAAGGCCAACCGAGGCCATCAATCAGATCAGCTTTCCCTTCCACCTCTCCCACCGTTCTCCACACAAAGAGCCTCATAAATCTGACACTTCCAGACCTCAGAGTGTCCAACCGTCCTAAATCAAACCATTTCCGCATTTCTCTGCTATCTGCCTGGTGATATATCATAGGAGACATCCAATCTCAGTCACTTGTTCAGAAGACATTATAGAGAGTTCCTCCAGGAACCATGAGAGACTCATCACTGCACTTCTTATATTTCAGAATGTAACTCAGAGAGTGTCTAGAAATTGAAATGTATTGCAGCTCACCAATCCTTGGATGGAGCATTCTTCCCCCCACTGACCCCCAATGTAAGGGGCATTCTTCCCACTGACCCCCAATGTAAGGGACATTCTTCCCACTGACCCCCAATGTAAGGGACATTCTTCCCACTGACCCCCAATGTAAGGGACATACTTCCCACTGACCCCCAATGTAAGGGACATTCTTCCCACTGACCACCAATGTATGGGACATTATTCCCACTGACCCCCCAATGTAAGGGACATTCTTCCCACTGACCCCCCAATGTAAGGGACATTCTTCCCACTGACCTCCAATGTAAGGGACATTCTTCCCACTGACCCCCAATGTAAGGGACATTCTTCCCACTGATCTCCAATGTAAGGGACATTCTTCCCACTGACCCCCAATGTAAGGGACATTCTTCCCACTGACCACCAATGTAAGGGACATTCTTCCCACTGACCACCAATGTAAGGGACATTCTTCCCACTGACCACCAATGTAAGGGACATTCTTCCCACTGATCACCAATGTAAGGGACATTCTTCCCACTGACCCCCAATGTAAGGGACATTCTTCCCACTGATCACCAATCTAAGGGACATTCTTCCCACTGACCCCCAATGTAAGGGACATTCTTTCCACTGACCCCTAATGTCAGGGACATTCTTCCCCCCACTGACCACCAATGTAAGGGACATTCTTCCCACTGACCCCCAATGTAAGGGACATTCTTCCCCCCACTGACCACCAATGTAAGGGACATTCTTCTCACTGACCACCAATGTAAGGGACATTCTTCCCACTGACCCCCAATGTAAGGGACATTCTTCTCACTGACCACCAATGTAAGGGACATTCTTCCCACTGACCCCCAATGTAAGGGACATTCTTCCCACTGATCCCCAATGTAAGGAGCATTCTTCCCACTGATCACCAATGTAAGGGACATTCTTTCCACTGACCCCCAATGTAAGGGACATTCTTCCCATTGACACCCAATGTAAGGGACATTCTTCCCACTGACCCCCCAATGTAAGGAGCATTCTTCCCACTGACCCCCCCCCCCCCCCCCAATGTAAGGGACATTCTTCCCACTGACCACCAATGTAAGGGACATTCTTCCTACTGACCCCCAATGTAAGGGACATTCTTCTCACTGACCTCCAATGTAAGGGACATTCTTTCCACTGACCCCCAATGTAAGGGACATTCTTCCCATTGACACCCAATGTAAGGGACATTCTTCCCACTGACCCCCAATGTAAGGGACATTCTTCCCACTGACCCCCAATGTAAGGAGCATTCTTCCCACCGACCCCCAATGTAAGGGACATTCTTCCCACTGACCCCCAATGTAAGGAGCATTCTTCCCACTGACCCCCAATGTAAGGGACATTCTTCCCACTGACCCCCAATGTAAGGGACATTCTTCCCACTGACCCCCAATGTAAGGGACATTCTTTCCACTGACCCCCAATGTAAGGGACATTCTTCCCATTGACACCCAATGTAAGGGACATTCTTCAAACTGACCCCCCAATGTAAGGAGCATTCTTCCCACTGACCCCCCCCCAATGTAAGGGACATTCTTCTCACTGACCACAAATGTAAGGGACATTCTTCCCACTGATCCCCAATGTAAGGACCATTCTTCCCACTGACCCCCAATGTAAGGGACATTCTGCCCACTGACCCCAATGTAAGGGACATTCTTCTCACTGACCACAAATGTAAGGGACATTCTTCCCACTGATCCCCAATGTAAGGACCCATCTTCCCACTGACCCCCAATGTAAGGGACATTCTTCCCACTGACCCCCAATGTAAGGGACATTCTTCCCACTGACCCCCAATGTAAGGGACATTCTTCCCACTGACCACCAATGTAAGGGACATTCTTCCTACTGACCCCCAATGTAAGGGACATTCTTCCCACTGACCCCCAATGTAAGGGACATTCTTCCCACTGACCACCAATGTAAGGGACATTCTTCCCACTGACCCCCCAATGTAAGGAGCATTCTTCCCACTGACCCCCCCAATGTAAGGGACATTCTTCCCACTGACCACCAATGTAAGGGACATTCTTCCCACTGACCCCCAATGTAAGGGACATTCTTCTCACTGACCTCCAATGTAAGGGACATTCTTCCCACTGACCCCCAATGTAAGGGACATTCTTCCCACTGACCCCCAATGTAAGGAGCATTCTTCCCACTGACCCCCAATGTAAGGGACATTCTTTCCACTGACCCCCAATGTAAGGGACATTCTTCCCACTGACCCCCAATGTAAGACTCCTTGGACGTAGGACATCCTTTTGGCCTAGGCCAGAAACCAGGAAATAACTGTAGAAATGTAAAAAAAAAAAACAAATGAAACTGACAAAGTTGATTGGGAGAGTTTCGTTTTAAGCCTGTAGGCAGGTGCAGTCTGTTTTCTCCACTGCAGGTGGCGCTCAACCACAGTGGCAGTGCAGAAGAAGAGGAAGTCAAGGGCAATGTGCTGTAGTTCCTGTATAGTTTCCGAGATCACTGGAGCAGTAATCTGGTTGGATGCTGACAGCCCATGTGACTCTGGCGGCCATCTTGGGTCAGGCAGAGTCTATTTTAGACCCAGGCTCCCAAGGGTTCTGGCACTCATTTAGGGACAGGTCACTTGTCTGTCAGGGACAGTATTAGCGGCAGGGAAAGGTTTCAGACGAGTAGGGAAAGTCTAGGGACTCACCACTTCTGGATACCTCCCCGCATGGGCCAAGCTGCATTCCACCACTCAAGACAGATGCCATCAGTTCAGCTGAGACCTTCTCCTCTACGATCTGCTGTTCACCTGTGAGTGTTCCCAACAGGGGTGGACTGACCATTCAGGCACATGGGCACCGCCCAGGGGCCCAGGGTCAGTAGGGGGCCCCATGAGATGCCCCTAGTACCTTTCATAGACTTTTTGGGGTGTGGTTTGAGTTGGGGTGAGGACACAGGGGCCCCATGATCCCCTATTGCCCAGGGGCCCCATGAGTTGTCAGTCCACCCCTGGTTCCCAATCAGGCTGCCTTCCACCTTCATATTCTTCGACTACATGTGTGAGAGTTACTGCCGCCCCACCACACTGCACCCCCCCACATGGTCATTTTTGTAGTCAGTTTCCACCACTTTCCAGCCACCAAAAATGATAAATATCACTGCAAGCAATCGCCAGAAACTGAGCAATCTACCGCCTGCAAGATGGATCCAACACCAGAATTTGGTCAGTTGACAAGGAGTCATAAAACGACAGATTAAATAGATGTTCTCCATTGAAAGATCAAAGCGATCGATTGAACTCAACGAGGACAATTTCGTCAGATCCAACTTGAACCCTTCCTCCTTGCAGGCGATCCAAGCCGTCATTTTATCTTTTCTTTCACTTTGCAGTTTCTACAAAAAACACAGAATTGAAAGTTTGCCAAATTGCCAGGTATGTGGAAAGCTTTGGGGTGGCCTTGTCCGTTCGTGTCTTAATAAAGGGTTTGAGCAACTGATACTCACCTTGCAAGTCACAACCAGTACTAAAATCCCCAGAGTAGGCTGCTGTTGGACGCTAAGGGGAGCAGTGACATCACTCCCATGATCATGTGACAGTGCTGAGTCTAAGTGATTGGCTGCTAGACCCAAGCACTGTCCCATGGGAGGAGGTCACATGCCTCCACATACCCAAAACCCCCAGATAGCATCTCAGTCCACTTAAAAGCAATGTTGTGTCCAGTTATTATCTTCCACCAAAGAGAAATAATACAAGTGATTGGTCATTAAACCAAAATCGATAAAGTCCTCTTAAAACAAAAACTTTGCCTTGATTTGTAACTTCCACCATTGCTAGTAAGTGAACCAAGATGCTATCTGATGGTTTTGCCTATGGGGGTATTGGGTATGGGGTATTGGGTATGGGGTATTGGGTATGGAGTGTTGGGTATAGGGTATTGGGTATGGGGTATTGGGTATGGGGGTATTGGGTATGGATTGGGTATGGAGTATTGGGTATGGGGGTATTGGGTAAGGGGGTATTGGGTATGGAGTGTTGGGTATGGGGGTATTGGGTATGGATTGGGTATGGAGTATTGGGTAAGGGGGTATTGGGTATGGGGGTATTGGGTATGGAGTATTGGGTATGCGGGTATTGGGTATGAGGTATTGGGTATGGGGGTATTGGGTATGCGGGTATTGGGTATGAGGTATTGGGTATGGGGGTATTGGGTATGGGGGTATTGGGTATGGAGTATTGGGTATGGGGGTATTGGGTATGGAGTATTGGGTATGCGGGTATTGGGTATGAGGTATTGGGTATGGGGGTATTGGGTATGGGGGTATTGGGTATGGAGTATTGGGTATGGGGGTATTGGGTATAGGGTATTGGGTATGGGAGTATTGGGTATGGAGTATTGAGTATGGGGGCATTGGGTATGAGGGTATTGGGTATGGGGTATTGGGTATGGAGGTATTGGGTATTGAGCATTGGGTATGGAGTATTGGGTATGGGGGTATTGGGTATGGGGTATTGAGTATCGGGGTATTTAGTATGGGGGTATTGGGTATGGAGTATTGGGTATGGGGGTATTGGGTATGGAGTATTGGGTATGGGGGTATTGGGTATGGAGTATTGGGTATGGAGTATTGGGTATGGGGGTATTGGGTATGGAGTATTGCATATGGGGGTTTTGGATATGGAGTATTGGGTATGGGGGTATTGGGTATGGGGTATTGGGTATGGAGTATTGGGTATGGGGGTATTGGGTATGGGGGTATTGGGTATGGAGTATTGGGTATGGGGGTATTGGGCATGGGGGTATTGGGTATGGGGGAATTGGGTATGGGGTATTGGGTATGGGGGTATTGGGTATGGGGTATGGGGGTATTGGGTATGGAGTATTGGGTATGGGGGTATTGGGCATGGGGGTATTGGGTATGGGGGAATTGGGTATGGGGTATTGGGTATGGAGTATTGGGTATGGGGGTATTGGGTATGGGGTATGGGGGTATTGGGTATGGAGTATTGGGTATGGGGGTATTAGGTATGGGGAAGCATGTGACCTCCTCCCATGGGACAGTGCTTGGGTCTAGCAGCCAATGCGTATGATCGGCACAAGATGGAGCCACAAAATCAATCTTGTATAGTGTAGTATACAACTAGCTCCTCATCTGGGAATGCTTTGCTAAAGTGTCAGTTTCTGGGTCCCTTTGCCCAGGGAGTCCCTCAGGCATCTGGGTGAAGAGGATTCATGTGGGGTCTGAGGTGGTACACCAGGAGGGCTGGAGAGCTCTTCAAGAAGAGGCTTTTTGTCTAATGGACTTGTACATTGTTGCTAAGGAGTTGTCTTCACAGTTCTCTTGGGCATCCCATACACCCCTCAGCCCCCTCCAACTTCACTACCCCTTAATAAAACAAAACAAAACAAAAACAAGCTCAAGGACTGTTTACTGTCTCCAGTGTGCAAGTGTGGAAGAAAATGTGTGTTGCCTGCTTATTCTGGAGTATAGGGGGACCCAAAAACTCAACGACTCCTAAGGGGGTAGTGCTACAGTTCCTACACTTGTGGTCCTTGGGAAGAATTCCCCCCTTACAGACAGCTAGAAAGATCAGTGGTTTCAGTGGGAACTTATCTGAGGGACAGAATATGCTCATTGCTCAAGGAACCTCCAACAACCCCCGAAGGAACTCTGGTTGAGAAACCATGATCTATAGCTATGGTGCCCAACAAACTCCCCTTTTTGCTGAAGCCTTTTGTGTCTTGGTACCCAGCATACATGACTAGAGCACCAGAGATAGGTCATCCAAATTCCCCCCTTACTATACTTAAATAAAAACCATGACACCAATTTTGGAGTAAATGGCCAACATGGCCTTTTATTAACAAACATTTTAACACCAACCATTCCTTATAACAGAAACAGACAGAGTTGTTGTTGGTCTTCGAAGGCACCCCACCAAAATGATCTGAAATGCACCTGCGGACAACCATATTACACTAGGCCTCCAGCCGCAACCAACCAGCTCGGAGACAACCATACCGTCCGCAGTGCAGCACCACCACCTTCCAGTTAAACCTTGGTTAACTGGAATGTCCCCGGGCCCCCCATACCACCGATGGTTCCCACACCATTATCTGTACCTCCAAGATAAGAACCGCCTCCAAGACCAACAACCGCCCAAGACCGAAACAACCCCCTGTCCCCCGAGAGGAACACAAAACTCCCTATAACATGGGAGGGCGGGAGGGAATCTCACTCACCAACGTCCAGGTCCGAAATGATGCCTCCCCCCCCCCGGGACACCCCACCCTAAGGTGCGGCAGAGCCCACCCACGCTCTCTCTCCACCAACCAGCACACCCATCTATACTTTTCCACACCCCCCTGGCACATCATTAACCCTTTCTTATTCTCCTTCCCACTCTAGGCCTAGTCATGCCTGCCCTGCGCTAATTTTCCTTTCCTTTTTTCGCTACGGGCATTACTTTTGTTACTGAAATAAGCAAAACTGCCCTTCGCTTCAGGCACATCACCAACTATTTGTGCGGTCAAGTATTGCACCGAAGCATCACATATGTATTCCCCCTATTGCCATGGCTGCCGTTACATTTAGGCAATCCACTATATTAAAAACGTCAGGCAGACCTGAAGGGAGAGGCAGAGGTTCTTCTAAAACAGAAGTAGTAGAGAGTGACAAAGTGGTGAACGAGTTGCACCATCTAGAGGCCCATCTGACTTTTCTACCCCAGGGTGCTCTACCACCACAGAAGGTACACAGGAGGTAGTTAGGTTGCCGACAAAGCCTTAGTTTCCTCATGGGTGGAGAGCAGACAGTTGCCTGCAAGTGCTGTTAATGCGCACTCTAATACCTCTTCCTTCTCTTCTGCCACCACCATAGCCCCACAGACTGGTGGAATTATTTGATCACGCGATCGCTGACCAACTGCAGGACAATGACCTTGCTCATGTGCAAGCGTTCATTATTTCAGACATTCAGGGTGAAGGAGATAACGCCAGGGCCATAGAGGGAGAGGACATCAGACACGTCCATCAGCGATGCTCCAGCAGTTGGGCTTTACTGCCATATAGGCTCCAGCGTCAAGGAAGGAGTTGATGACGAGGTGGCAGACCATCCATTGGCGCCAACGACCGGAGAGGAGGAAACTTCTGAGAGAGAGGCAGAACAGCAGGGAGGGAGGTTATGTATGGGGGCAGTTTACAGAAGACCAGAGGGGGCAGATTATATTTATTTATTTCAGGTACTTATCTGTATATTGTACACTCACATCAGTCCCCGCCTCCGAGGAGCGTGCAATCTAAGGTCTCTAACTCACATTCATACATACACATACTAGGGACAATTTCGACAGGAGCCAATTCACCTCCCAGCATGTCTTTGGAGTGTGGGAGGAAACTGGAGCACCCGGAGAAAACCCATGCAAGCACAAGAAGAACATGCAAACTCCAGGCAGGTGGTGCTGTGGTTGGGATTCAAACCAATGACCTGAGTACTGCTAGGCGGAAGTGCTAACCATTTAGCCATT
The DNA here is from genome assembly GCF_062004578.1 of Staurois parvus. NCBI lineage: Eukaryota > Metazoa > Chordata > Amphibia > Anura > Ranidae > Staurois > Staurois parvus. The sequence continues at coordinate 131,725 of NW_028319168.1, read as the reverse complement.
TGGGCAGCACAGTGGCTAAATAGTTAGCACTTCCGCCTGGCAGTACTGGGGTCGTTGGTTCGAATCCCAGCCACAGCACCACCTGCCTGGAGTTTGCATGTTCTCCCTGTGCCTGCGTGGGTTTCCTCTGGGTACTCCGGTTTCCTCCCCCACTCCAAAGACATGCTGGTAGGTGAATTGGATCCTGTCTAAATTGTCCCTAGTATGTGAATGTATGAATGTGAGTTAGGGACCTTAGATTGTACGCACCTCGGGGGCGGGGACTGATGTGAATGTACAATATATATGTAAAGCGCTGCGTAAATTGACTATATAAGTACCTGAAATAAATAAATTTAGCCACTGTGCTGCCCAGATCTCCTAATCCAGTGGTCGGCAAGCCGCGGCTCGCGAGCCACATGTGGCTCTTTACAAACTTAAATGCGGCTCTTCTGTGTGCCGGGCGCCCGCTCCCCTCCCTCCTCTTGGGAGGCCGCCCCCTCCCCTCCCTCCTCTCGGGAGGTTGCCCCCTCCCCTCCCTCCTCTCGGGAGGCCGCCCCCTCCCCTCCCTCCTCTCGGGCAGCCGCCCCCCTCCCTCCTCTCGGGTGGCCGCCCCAAAAGTCAGGACTCCGCAGCTGTCAGGATGTAGGCGGGGCAGCCAGGATGTAGGCGGGGCAGCGTGACGAACTCCTCTCCTCTCACAGTCCGCCCTGAAGACCAGAAAGGCGCGGGAACACGGCGAGAGGAACGCGCGGAGCAAAGGTAAGTGAATTGACACAGGGGGGACTTACTATATGGGGAATGAATTACTATATGGGGGATGAATTACTATGGGGGATGAATTACTATATGGGGGATGAATTACTATATGGGGGATGAATTACTATGGGGGATGAATTACTATATGGGGGATGAATTACTATGGGGGATGAATTACTATGGGGGATGAATTACTATATGGGGGATGAATTAATATAAGGGGGATGAATTACTATATGGGGGATGAATTACTATAAGGGGGATGAATTACTATATGGGGGATGAATTAATATAAGGGGGATGAATTACTATATGAGGGATGAATTACTATGGGGGATGAATTACTATGGGGGATGAATTACTATGGGGGATGTATTTTCAGTTTTAAAAATGTGGCTCTCAAAATAAATTTCAATCGTGGTTTTGGCGAGATTTGGCTCAGTTAAAAAAAAAGGTTGCCCACCACTGGCCTAATCCATCTGTTGCCCCTGGTGGCCGAGCTCTGTATGGTCCTTTTTTAAATGTATTTTCTGCCGACAACACTGTTGTGGTCTGCAGCCTCTGTTGTGGTAAAAGTACCAGCCATTTGGGTACCATATGCATGAGAAAGCAAATGACTCCACCATAGACCTCTGTGGAAGTATCACCTCGAAGAGACAAGTCGGCAGCAAAAGGCCTGCACCTCTTCCTTCCTCACTTTCCTCATTCCCCCTCCCCCACAACATTTTCATGCTGAATCCACCACGATGCCTAGAGGAGGGTTTCAGATACTTACGGTATGCCGCTTCAAGTGGGGGATTGGGTCATGGGGCCATGCTGAGGAAGGCCAAGCAAATGTTCGAACCTCACCAGAATTTTCATGCATCCACCTTGCCACCTCCAACAGCAACCTTCATAAGACAACTTGACAAATCTGCTGGCCTTGCAGCTGCCCTCATTCCAGCTGGTGGGATCAGCTGCATTCTGGCCTCTGCTACAGAACAGTGCCAGGTACCCAGCCTCCATTGTTCTACACTGAAGGCTATTTCTGCTGTCCACCAGCCTGTGGAATGTAAGGTGTCACTGGACCATGCTGCCCGGGCAGGTTAGATATGACCAGGGACAGGTGGTCCAACATTGAAAGGTAAGCTTCAGATACTTCACAACACACTGTCTGAATACTCTGGAGGGTGGGAAGGATGGAGCACAGGGTGCACTGCAGGAACTGGAACTGGTGGTCCTGCGTGTCTTGTCTGATGGTGACACAGCAGTCACCTGTACCCCCGCCACCTCAATGGCCTCATCCCTCAACTCCTCAGAACCAGTATTCTCCCCCAGTGGCATCCCGAGGCAGGTGCAGTCTGCACCGGGTGACACCGGACCCGCTCCACAAAAAGGTAAGTTGTAAAGCAAGCCGACGATCCCCGCAGGATGGATCAGATCCATCCTGCGGGGATCATCGGCTTTCTTTACAACTTACCTTTTCTTAGACGGGTCCGGTGTCACCCCGTATAGGATATATGTTCCCCCTGAAGCAACTGCGCATGTCCCGGTTTCTTGCTTCAGGGGGGACATATCTACATGGGAGACACATCTTGCCGCTACACCGGACCCGCTCCAAGAAAAGGTAAGTTGACAATACGATATGCTCAATCCGTAGATCCATTCTGCGGGGATCGTTGAAGGGGGTGTCACCAACTGTTACTGCACCGGGTGACACCAACCCTAGGGACGCCTCTGTTCTCCCCATACCTAACATCTGAGGCTAAACACCACCATGCTGTTTTTCAGCTTGTATGACTGGTGGACAGGAGCCACAGTGGGCCAAAGCTGCTGCAAGATCTGTAGACCCAGACGAAGAGGTGGCTGACCCCACGCCATTTTGCAATGCAAGGTCATGTTGGCTGCCATTCACAAGGAAAATTTTAACCTGCTGGCTGCCATTCACAAGGGAAATGACACACATGTACATTGCTTGGCCTTTTGGTGCAATGATTGCTTCATCATGAAGTACCCTGACTTCCAGGTGGTCCTTCTTCAGGCAGAAGGGTTTGTGGACACTTTAGGTGGTCATACCTGATCTGCTCCACTGGCCAATATCAGCTGACTTCAAACTGCCTGATTTGTGGCACCCCCAGGCAGTTGAACCCATAGTTGGCCATGCTGCAGGAGCTGCACCAAGAGCAGCACACCACCGTTGATTACCTGTGCCATTATGGTACAAAGACTCTGGACAGCTGGGATTTTTTTTAACCCTGCCAATAGCTTTTTATTCAGGATACGTGCAGAATTTAGGCAACTTGTAAAGAGGTAACAAGGTGGGCATTAGTGATCCTCCTGAAGCACGCACTTCATGTGGCCTGACCGATTGGACACCAGAGACACATCAGTGGGAGGAAGGGGAGTACCTGCTTTGTCAAGGCCAGCTGGATCCTTTGCCTACTGCCTCCATCCTTGTGAGGAAGAGGCAACAAGTAGGTGGGCCTGGGCTCACTGCCCAAAGGGGAAGAGAACTCACGTGGAGACTGGTTGATGCAGCAATGAATATTAACATGGTAATGCTGAGAGGGAACAGCAAACTCTAAAGATACGGCCACACCGGACCAGAACACTTACTATGAACCAGACAAAGAGTAACAATGCACACTGTAGACACCTGACAATATCCGACAGAGGAGGTGGCTGGAAGGCAGACCGGCAACGGGGCCCCTTAATCAGGAAGGCTATTGCATGAGACACAGCGACAATCCCTACTCTGTCCCTCCTCCAGTGGAACCTGACCTCATACTACTCTGACTGTCCCTAGCCAGTGGGAGATCTGTCCCTGACCTACCCATTACGCAGAATGTGTGCCAACCTGACGGGGACAGTGTTTTTTGCAATCACTGAGCACATCAAAGATGGTCACCAGATCAGTCAGGGAAGCAAAGTCTAGTCGGACAACTGCTCTCCTGATGGCACCTACAGAGGCCTCAGAGGAACCTGGTTTCCCCTTTGGCCTCCACTGAAGAGCTCCACCCTTGCAGGGAGGCCAAGCTACATCCACCTACAGACAGAAGGAAGAGGAGGGATTGGGGCAGATTGGGCAGCTGCTAATGTATTTCAGACAATTACACATCCAAAATATGTGATGCCAAAATACGATGTCCATGAAAATTGTAGCATTCTTAAATGTCACAAACAGCTTCACGGCATATCCAAAAGATGTACTTGAAAATGTAGTGCTTTTGTCATGTCACCCTCAAAGTCACAATAAAAGACCCCTTCTTCCAGCTGTACAAACAGAGGAGACCCCTGATAGGTCTCCTCTATCCAGCTGTCTGGAGGAAACCCTGAACAAAGGGATTTAGAGCCTGCCTTTTGAAGCACAGTCCAGCTGGGTCTAGTAAGGTTTCCCACCCTATTGCCCTCTCCCCTTCTCCAGTCAATGGGGTGTAGAAGTAGTCACTGTCCTTCTTTTGTAAGCTGCAGGTTGGTAGCTGCCTTCAGGTCTTCTGCTGAGCTGGCTCCTTTCTTAGCTCCACAGATGGCCCTCTCTCAGGTTCCGCTTTCCCTCATTCAGGTCCTTCCTGGAGGCAGGCCACTTTCATGGGCCCCCTCCCAGGCTCCATACTCCAGCTCCTGCTCTCACATCTTCCACCTGAATTCTCCCTCCTACTGAGCAGGCTCAGCTATGCTTAAAGGCTGTCCAAATCCCTTGCCAAGCCTCCTGCTTGGGGATTGGTTTAGATCCTTTAAGCATACAAATCAGCCACTCCTCACCCCTGTCCACTAAGTTCTAGAAACTTCTCCAAGTCTCTAGATTAGGGGGAGGTTTCAGAGAGCTGATCTGCACAGCCTCTCAGTCCTGACCCAAAAATGACCCCTCTGGCTATTTTTCCAGGATGCTATTCAGCCTCCTGTCTAGAAAATTAATTAACTAGCTCCCCCCTAGCGAACTAGGTGTGTGCTACATCAGTATTACAGTTTGCCCCCCACCCCCATTACCTTCAATGGGGGTGACAGCTAAGTTCCAATTTGGCAGATTTTAAGCAGGGCTTGACAAGCCCAGGCTGATTTTCTCATTGCTATTGACTACTTGCTATTTTCTCATCTCCCTACACCTACATAAAAGGTTAAGGGGTAAGGGAAGGGGCAGAAGAGCTGGGCCAGCACAGACTAGAGGAGCTGGGACAGAACAGAGAGTAATTAGACACTCCCAGAAGAGGAGAAGCTATGATGTGCAAGGAAGGAGGTGACAGCACTGGAAAAATTACTCTTCCTGGAGAAATCAAATTTTCCAGCAAGTTCAAAGGTACATCCAGGGGTGTATTTAGGTTTTGTGCTGCCCTAGGCAACAGAAAAATCATCTGCCCCCACAGACACCGACCAACACCCCCTCCTGCGGAGAGAGCCGGGCATTGACCAACAACACCCGTGCCCCCCCCATATATAGATAGAAATGAAGACACTTATCTTCAGAGCTCCAGACATCCCCGGGAACGAGAGTCAGGCTCTGCTTTCACCATCAAGCAGCCCGCAGCCTCTCTCATATCCCACCTGGTTCCCATCTCGCGGGTCCCTTCTTCCATCTCTTCTTCTGAGGGGAGGTGCTGCCCCCCCCTGAAAAATGCCGACCTAGACAAGTGCCTTGGTAAGTACACCCCTGGGTACATCGCAAGTCAATAGACAACCCTGTAGATATGCATTTATATTAGATGCTTCTCTGGTGCTTTTAGCTGCATTTTTTAGAGTTGCTAAGAAGCATTTGTACTCCTACGAATTCTCCGATACTAAAACAAAAACTTTTTGGAGATTTCATTGGGACTTACATCGACTTCTGTTAAATGAAGTCCCAAGCCGTAAAAAGAATTTGGAGATCCAAAACGCACTGATCTGTGGCTTTGAAATCACCCTGAAGTAACGCGATTCCAAACCGACACGGTGATATTTCAAAGCCATAGATCAGTGCGGTTTGGACCTCCGATTGCATTGTGGCTTGAGACTTCATTTAACAGACGTCAAAGCAAGTTGCAGTGAAATCGCAGTTGACATGCGACTGGTCATGCCATTTTGTACTGTCAAATTGCAGGACAAATTGCACTGGTGTATAAAAAATAAATACAAGTACAAGACCGGCATCATGTAGTTCCATAGTTTAGAAAGTTACAAAAAGACACAGGTCCATCCAGTTCAACCTCGGTGTGTTTATGTGTGTCTGATTTTTATCCTCTAACCAGGGGCGGAATGACAACTCATGGGGCCCCCGGGCAATAGGGGATCATGGGGCCCCTATGTCCTTGCCCAAATCCAAAAAAGCCTATGAAAAAGGTACCAGGGGCATCTCATGGGGTGCACTAGGACCCTGGTTGCCATTGTGCTACATGCTGGGGTCCAGTGCACTCCTTTGCCTTTAAGAGGGGTGGCTCCCTCAGGTCCACCTGCCCTTGATCTATCCATTAAATGCATGTGCCTCTACTATGGGGACTCATAAATTTTAGAGTTAGGACCACAGATGATCAGGGTGCCGTGTCGTGGCTCTGTGGCTTACGTATGTATTTGCAAATGTGTGCTAACTAAACCCCTGTTATAAACGCATACTGTTAGACAGGTTAATTTGGTTGTTAGCAAGCTGGCTGGCAAGTTGTCCAAGAACATTGTTCTCTCCCCCTTTTTTTCACTATGTGATGCCTGTTTATGTGTCCTTGCTTCATAAGCCAGTTATAGATGGGGGGCACAGTCTCTGATGGGGGTGCTGCTTCTGACGGAGTGCGGTTTCGAAAGAGTGCGAAGCAGTTAAACACAGCAGTCTAATTATGCCTTCTCTACTTTCACAGGTAAATGCACCTCCTCTACCTCCACTCCTAACTCGAACGCATTGACTCCTGCTGTTTTCCCCCTGGGTAAATGCACCTCCTCTACCTCCACTCCTAACTCGAACGCATTGACTCCTGCTGTTTTCCCCCTGGGTAAATGCACCTCCTCTACCTCCACTCCTAACTCGAACGCATTGACTCCTGCTGTTTTCCCCCTGGGTAAATGCACCTCCTCTACCTCCACTCCTAACTCGAACGCATTGACTCCTGCTGTTTTCCCCCTGGGTAAATGCACCTCCTCTACCTCCACTCCTAACTCGAACGCATTGACTCCTGCTGTTTTCCCCCTGGGTAAATGCACCTCCTCTACCTCCACTCCTAACTCGAACGCATTGACTCCTGCTGTTTTCCCCCTGGGTAAATGCACCTCCTCTACCTCCACTCCTAACTCGAACGCATTGACTCCTGCTGTTTTCCCCCTGGGTAAATGCACCTCCTCTACCTCCACTCCTAACTCGAACGCATTGACTCCTGCTGTTTTCCCCCTGGGTAAATGCACCTCCTCTACCTCCACTCCTAACTCGAACGCATTGACTCCTGCTGTTTTCCCCCTGGGTAAATGCACCTCCTCTACCTCCACTCCTAACTCGAACGCATTGACTCCTGCTGTTTTCCCCCTGGGTAAATGCACCTCCTCTACCTCCACTCCTAACTCAAAATCGCTTTCACTCCTGTTATATTCAGAACAAATGGTGTATTTTATATTTGTGTGTATGTTGAGCAGTCCTCACCTTCAGTTGCACCCAGTTTACGACTGTAGCCTGGTTCCTATGAGACATCCCCCAACACTCATGTGAGCCTTATCAGCTTCTAATTGGGGTGGAGTTGAATGCTCATTTGAGCATCTCCCTATAAATTCAGATCAGCTCATGGGGGAGATCTCTGATGGGGGGCACAGTCTCTGATGGGGGTGCTGCTTCTGACGGAGTGCGGTTTCGAAAGAGTGCGAAGCAGTTAAACACAGCAGTTGAACTAAAGCAGCAGGAAGACACAACAACAAGAAACTCTACTGCATGCTGGACAGACTGCAAGCAAACACCCTGGGAAACATCTCTTACATGCCTGAGTCCCACTCTGTGTACCTTTTATATAATACACTCCTCTCCATACTACTATCCCCTGTCCCCAAATCTCATTTCTTTACCCCTCTGCTCCACCCCAAAACTTGCACATCTCCCCCTCATTGCTATCATCTCCCTACTACTGCTCTCATCACCCCCCACAATGCCTCTTCTACTCCTCCTTCTCATTTTCCTCTCCTCCATTCCCAAAATCCATTCACTATATCCCTCTGCTCCTCCTAAACATTTGTATATTGTGTCCTCACTGCTTCCTTCGCCCCTCTATGGCACCCACCACCTCCTCCTATTATTCCACTCTCCCACTGACCCGAACACCTCCACTAGGAGTTTTTCACGCTCCTGCACATCCCGTTCCCATGCCACCTTTCTCACCCTTCTCCTCCTCCTAGCCGCGGGAGACATCTCCCCGAATCCTGGCCCTCCACCACCTCCCTCACCCGCACAACACCCTCCCGCCGCCATGTCCTACCGCAACCTAGTATCTGTCCCCCTGCTCCCTAAAATCTCCCCCCCGTTTTCATGTGCACTCCTGAACGCCCGATCGGTGTGCAACAAGCTTACCGCCATCCACGACCTCTTTGTTTCCCGCTCCCTCAACCTCCTGGCGATCACGGAAACTTGGATCCAGCCCACTGACTCTACCTCCCCTGCTGCACTCTCCTATGGAGGGCTCACCTGGACCCACTCACCCAGGCCTAACGGTCGTAAAGGTGGTGGGGTTGGTCTGCTCCTGTCACCGCAGAGCACCTTCCGAGTCTTCCCAAACCCCCCCTCCCTATCCTTCTCCTCCTTCGAGGCCCACTGCGTCCGACTATTCTCCCCAACCCCCCTGAAGATTGCTGTGATATACCGGCCTCCTGGATCCATACCCCGCTTCCTGGAAGACTTCTCCTCCTGGCTACCCTTCTTCCTCTCTTCTGAGCTACCCACCATCATTCTTGGGGATTTCAACATCCCTGTCAACCTTGACAACCCGGACACAGCCCGTCTCCTCCACTTAACCTCCTCCTTTGCACTTGCACAGTGCATACAATCCACCACCCACTCCGACGGTAATATCCTTGATCTTGTCTTCTCCAACCGCTGCGCTCCCCACAACCTCACTAACACCCCCTTCCCTCTCTCTGACCACAACCTGATCACCTTCTCTATCTCCTCGTCCTCCAACGCCTACCCCTCCAAATGTCACACTACTACCAGCCGTAACCTCCGCAACCTTAACCCTGCCCCCCTCCACTCTGCAGCTGATCAACTCCACGACCGCATCCTCCCCCTGTCCTGCCCCGACTTGGCTATGACCGCCTACAACAACGCGCTGTCAGCAGCCCTTGACTCACTAGCGCCTTTAACCACACGCAACATCAGACTCCGACCGCTCCAGCCCTGGCAGACTGATCACACCAAAACCCTCAAACGACGCAGTCGTGCCCTGGAGCGACTATGGCGCAAAACAAAATCCCAACAAGCTTTCACCTGCTACAAATCTGCCTTCCGCACCTACACCTCCTCCCTCCACGCAGCCAAACAAGCCTACTTCCTGACCCTCATCAAGGCCCTCTCCTCCAATCCTCGCCGACTCTTCTCCACCTTCAACTCTCTACTCTCTCCACCCCCACCTCCACCCAGCACCTCACTCACCGCCCTTGAGATTGCCAATCACTTCAAAAACAAGATTGACACAATTCGCAAGGACATTGCCGCAACTCACACGCCCTCTCAACCCGACCCCTCTCACACAGCTACCCCCTCATCCCCCCTCCCCCTCGACATTACCCGCAGGGACTTCGTCACTGCTCAAACTCCCTCCGACCCCGTTCCCCCTCACTCAGCTACCCCCTCATCACCCCTCTCCCACGGCCCCACCACTGCTCTGACCTCCACTCCCACCCCACCCTACATTCCTCATACTGAAGCTCCCCCAACACTCCACACCTTTGACCTTACTACCATTGAGGAAGTCTCCAAGATCCTCTCTGATGCCCGCCTCACCACCTGCCCCCTCGACCCTATCCCTTCACAATTCCTACGACCGCCCTCCCCCTCCATCCTACGCTCCCTCACCCACATCTTTAATCTCTCCCTCTCCTCCGGCACTTTCCCCTCCCCACTGAAGCATGCACACATCACCCCCATACTTAAAAAGCCCTCCCTGGACCCCAATGACCCGAACAACCTCAGACCCATCTCCCTGCTCCCACTTACATCTAAACTCCTCGAGCGTCTTGTCTACACCCGCCTATGCTCTCACCTCAATGACAACAACCTCCTCGATCCCCTACAGTCTGGCTTCCGCCCCCTACACTCCACCGAAACCGCCTTACTCAAACTCTCCAACGACCTTCTAACCGCCAAAGCTAATGGCCACTATTCAGTGCTCCTACTCCTTGACCTCTCTGCGGCCTTCGACACAGTTGACCACCCCCTCCTCCTCAAAATACTACACTCCCTCGGCCTCAGAGATTCTGCTCTCTCCTGGCTCTCATCCTACCTGTCACAACGCTCTTTCAGCGTTACCTATAATGCTACCACCTCCCCCTCACTCCCCCTCTCTGTTGGGGTCCCTCAAGGCTCTGTCCTTGGGCCCCTTCTCTTCTCCATCTACACCTCCTCCCTTGGCCAACTCATACACTCTCACGGCTTCAACTACCACCTCTATGCCGACGACACACAAATCTATCTCTCAACCCCCCACCTCACCCCTTCGGTCTCTGCCCAAATCACACACCTACTGAGCGACATATCAGATTGGATGTCGCTCCACTTCCTTAAACTGAATCTCTCCAAAACCGAGCTCCTTGTCTTCCCCCCAGCCCGAACCCCACCCCCCATTGACTTCTACATCACATCCAACAACGCCAATATCAAACCCGCTCTGCAGGCCAGAGTACTTGGTGTCATTCTGGACTCCAACCTATCCTTTCAGCCCCAAGTCCAATCTTTAACAAACTCGTGCAGACTCCACCTCCGCAACATCGCCAAAATCCGCACGTTCCTAACCCCAGAAACTACTAAACAGCTCATCCACTCCCTCATCATATCACGACTCGACTACTGCAACTCCCTCCTCACTGGCCTGCCTCGCCGCTGGCTATCCCCGCTTCAGTCGATCCTGAATACGGCTGCCAGACTCATTCACCTTTCCAACCGCTCCATTTCCGCCACCCCCCTCTGCCAATCCCTCCACTGGCTTCCGATTGCGCAACGGATCAAATTTAAAATCCTAACACTGACGTACAAAGCTGTCCACCATACTGCCCCGAACTACATCACTGACCTAATATCCAAGTACCGCCCAGCACGCACACTCCGCTCCTCACAAGACCTCCTTCTCTCTAGTTCCCTGGTCTCCTCCTCCCATGCCCGCCTCCAGGACTTCTCCAGGGTGTCACCCATCCTCTGGAACTCCCTGCCCCAACCCATCAGATTATCACCTACTCTCCTCTCCTTTAGGCGCACCCTGAAAACCCATCTCTTCAGGGAAGCCTACCTCACCCCCTGCTAACTTGCTGACCTCCTCCACCCTTCCTACCACTCCATCCCCCACAGCTATCTCCTCCTGTACCACTATCCCATCCCTTCTAGATTGTAAGCTCGAAAGAGCAGGGCCCTCGATCCCCTCATGTTTTGCATTGTATTGGTATTGTTCTGTCACATGTTCTGTCCCCCTTTGTAATGTACAGCGCTGAGTGAACTATTGGCGCTTTATAAATACTGTATAATAATAATAATAATAATAGACTTGGGCGGGTGGCCACTTTTATGCATCTCATGGGGACCCCTACTGACCCCGGGCCCTCGGGCAGTGCCAGAGTTTCCAAATAGTCAGTCCGCCCCTGCCTCTAACATGTCCCATAGCCCTGTATATTCTGCTTCCTGAGGAAGACACCTACAGTTTTTCACATTTGCCAACACTCTCAACTAGTCCCGCATCCTGGGGGACAGGGTTCCACAATTTTACTGACTTAACAGTAAAGAACCCTTTCCTTAATCCAAGGTTAAACCTAATTTTTGGTAACTTCAAATCAGGGCCTTGTAACCTTGGAGCAAACAGTTTTTCCCAATTACTTGACCAGGGGACTAAAGATGGCTTGGAAAGTCCCACTAAGCCAATACCTACCCCCCATCCTTAACCTAAGTAACCACCCTGACAACAAAATGGAGTTAATGGCACAAAAATGGCCTTTTATTACAACCATCAATAAATAACAGAAAACACAGTATAAACATACTTTTTTTCAAGGTCCCAATAGGCATCAAGAAAACGAATACCTGCGTCCTGCTTAACTAGGCCTCCAGCTGCAACATCACCGACTCGGAGACACCACCGCAGATACCCCACCAGAACAACTGGAAGCCGTACCTCAGACGGGTTCCTACAAAGTGCCTTTTCTTGTACCCACATTAACCAATGAGGACCTTGCACCCCGCCAGACGTCCCCCAGCACCAATATGGCACAACCACCACCAAGACAAACCATAAAACAACGGGAAAACCGCCTGCCACACCCTGTAAGACCACCACTCATAACTCCCCCTACTCCTTCCTTACAATTTAGACTCCCCCTTATGCTAATGGGACCCTGCCTCTCCCAACCCCCTTTAACCCCCGCCATGCCGGTCCTTCGTTCAGGTCTTCTTTCTTCTTACTCCGGGCCTTCCTGGAGTCACCTTTAATATATTTGTGCATGTTTTATAAAGGGGTAGAATGATTGATTTATTATGTACGTATTTCTACTGCATGAGAGTAGTCTGCTGGCTTTGCTAGCTGCGGCTTGATGTTGCATGTCATTGCTAAGTCTGATCTACAAGCACCCACAGATCCCTTTCCATCGATGTTTCTCAAAGGGGAGCCCTTCCTAATGTGTATTTTTTGGCACCCAAGTGCATAACTTCACCTTTCTGAATTTCTGAACATCATCTGCCTGCTCAACCCCTCAAAGACAGAACCCTGGGGCCCACCATTCAGAGAATGAGTCATTTATCACTACTCTCTGGACCTGGGGATGTAATCAGTTTCCTATCTATGTACAGTACCAAGTTGGTCTGAAGAACAGTCTCTCATAAATCCATGCTGGTTGTCACTTATGATACCTTTATCACAGATTTCTGTATAGAGTCCCTTACCATTTCCTCAAATACCTTACATACTATTGATGTTAGGCTGATTAATCTGTTTCCTGGTATACATCTCAGTACTAGCACTCTGTCTTAAAAAATTGGTATCAGGGCATCCCTAGTAATAAGGTCTCTTTAAATGTAGCGTCCCTCTAGATAGCCAGGGGGAGCTATGTTAGGAAGGCTGAGTAGCAGTCAGCAGGGTCAAATTTGGATCAGGGCTGAGGGACTCTGCAGATCAGTTCCTTGATACCTCCCCTTTCTCTAGAATCGTGGAGAAGTGTCTAGGAGCAGTGGGCGGGGGTGAGGAGGAGTTGATCTGCATACTTAAGGGATCCTGACCAATCCTCAGGCAGGGGGCTTGGCATGGAGTCGGGACAGCCTTTAAGTATGACTGAGCCTGCTCAGTAGCAGGAAAGTTCGGGGGGAGGATGTAAGAGAGGAAGAGATACAGGAGCCTGGGAGGGGGCCCAGTAGGAAGGAGCCTATCTACAGGCTGGGACCTGGACAGGAGGATCACTTAGCCTCACCAGTCCCTGGAGGGAAGACTACCTTTGGAGCCAGGAAAGGCGCCAGCACAGCAGAAGGTCTGAAGGTAAGCACATACCTAAACCAGCTCACAGGAAAAAGACTGAGTAAGTAATCCTACATCTCCTGGGACAAGGAGAATTCTGGTGGGAAACTTGACTAGCTTCTTACCCAGGACTGTTCATTTTAAAGTGGCAGGCACTGGATCTCCTTGTCCAGGGATTCCTTCAGACAGCTGAGTAATGAAGAGGATTTATCTGGGGTCTGGGGTGGTACGCCAGGAGAGGCTGGAGAGCTCTCCAAGAAGAGAAATGCTGTCTAATGGACTTGTATAGTTTCCAGGAATTTGTCCTCAGTTTACAGTTTCTTTGGGCATCCCATACAACCCTCAACCCCATCCAAGTTCAATACCCTTAATAAAACCAAGCTCAAGGACTGTTTACTGTCTCCAGAATACAAATCTGAGAAAAACGCACATTGCCTGGCTGTGCAGTACTATAAGGGGATCCAAATCCCCAGCAACTCCTAAGGGGGTAGTGCTACATGAAGGCCAACTCATGGAAACAAAAAATATGTCCGTTTCCTCCCTCCTATTCCCTTCTAATCCATCATGTATGAGATTTTTTTGGTTTAGCTGTTGAGGCAAGATATACCTAAGTCCAATGTCCCGGTCCCTCACTGCTGCCACTTCTTGCCAGGTTGGCCGCCGACTCCGGAGTGCAGGTTATCCCTCACCATCCAGACCCCTACCGTCCCCTTGCAATGATGTCACTCCTCTTCTGGATCCCAAGAGAACGCCACCATTGGACAACCAAAAGGAAGCGACCTTGTCACACAGTCAATGATTTGGAAGCTCGAAGAAGGACCCTGGCGGAAGACACCTGAACAGGAATGAAGAATCTGGACCCAAAAGGTCACGTGACTGGGGATTTAGAAAGGGTTTTTTTTAGTATTCCTATATCCAGCTAGGAGGGAGGGGTGGAAGGGGGTTTCTTTTCTGCCCAGAGCTGGGCTTTAGGTTGAACTCAAAATTGCAACAACAGAAAATATTCTATATTTTCCCTTTAAAGCAATTACAAGCATATTCAAAAAAGAATACAGTTGAAACAAGAAAAAAAATGTTCCTTTTAAATCCAGAGGGGAACCTCAATTTAAAGAAAAGCTAGCTTCTGAAAAACCCATCAGGTAACATTATCTGAAATGATTACGTTGGGAATCCTCGAGTCCAGTCAGAGAATCATCAGCAGGCTCCCCTTTGTTCCTCCAGTTGTATCTCAGAGACCCTCTTTCCAGCTGTGGAAAAGAAAACAGACTTTGGCTAAGAGGAAGAGAGGTTACCTGTCAGATTGATGTGCTAATGTAAGAATATGGTCATTCTCCCCCCCTCCCCGTGAGATTGAACACCTTCTGGACCTACGTCTGAAGGTGCTGGTGGAGTCTCCACTTGGACACAGAAGACAAAAACGCCAGACAAGTATACTTCCAGTTACATCCATCTTCTGGCAATTACAAGGCCAAGTTTCACTCAACTCACCCCCCCCCCCCCCTCCCCTTCCGAGATAAAATGCTTCATTGCATCACTCAGTAAATATGCATTTTTCCTTCTTTCCAATAATTCTCTTCCAACATACCTCGATAATGACAAATGGATTTACTCCTCTCTTTCTGGTAACAAAGGTGCTGCAGACAGTTAGAGGTAGCGGTGACTACCCCGGGAGATTAAGAGGATTAGCCGAGATCCTTGAAGTTCTTTTAAAGTTTTTAGGACATTAAAGCGTCATTTCATGTTCACTTGGAAAGACGGAACCCCACCCAGAGAATAAACACGCCAAGCTGTGCGAGGATGCCAAGTATCTGCTGCTCTACTCAAAAAATGGCTCCTGTCTTGTTCTTAAATGGTATCTGCAATGCCGGAAAAGACACCCAAGGCAAGGATGCCAAAGTGCCCCATAGCCCTTCCCCCAAGACAAGATCGATGGAGCTTGAACATCCATATGTGCAGTGGCCAGTGTGCCACCTCCCTTCCCCTAAACTGAGATGGATGGAGCTTGCACATACACATGTCCAGTGGCCATTCCTCCACCTCCCTTCCCCCATTCTGAGATTAAGGACATTGTACATCCAGAGGTCGGTGTGCCACCTCCCTTTCCTCAAGCTGAGATGGATGGAGCTTGCACATCCACATGCCCAGTGGTCAGTGAGCCACTTCCCATCCCCCAAGCTGAGTTGGATGGAGCTTGCACATACACAAGCCTAGAGGCCAGTGTGCCACTGCCCTTCCCCCGAGGTAAGATGGATGGAGCTTGCACATCCACATGCCCAGTGGTCAGTGGGCCACTTCCCATCCCCCAAGCTGAGTTGGATGGAGCTTGCACATCCACAAGCCTAGAGGCCAGTGTGCCACTGCCCTTCCCCCAAGGTAAGATGGATGGAGCTTGCACATCCACATGTCCAGTTGTCAGTGAGCCACTTCGCATCCCCCAAGATGAGTTGGATGGAGCTTGCACATACACAAGCCTAGAGGCCAGTGTGCCACTGCCCTTCCCCCAAGGTAAGATGGATGGAGCTTGCACATCCACATGTCCAGTGGTCAGTGAGCCACTCCCCATCCCCCAAGTTGAGTTGAATGGAGCTTGCACATCCACAAGCCTAGAGGCCAGTGTGCCACTGCCCTTCCCCCAAGCTGAGTTGGAAGGAGTTTGCACATCCACTCATCCAGTGCGCCACCCCTGTTACCCCAAGCTGATATAGATGGAGCTTGCGCATCCTTAGGTCTAGTGGCCATTGCCTCACCTACCTTGCTCCATGAGAACTAAGGAAGTCTGATTGGCTGCACTCCAAACAATCCACTTTACTGAACCGGGATCAAACCAATACAGACAGTGGAAATACAGTGGGGGACAGCGGGGGATTGGCAGGTAAACGCGTTTCACGCTAAAGACAGCACTTATTCATTACCCCAAAAACTTGCACATCCACATGTCCAGTGGTCAGTGAGCCACTTTCCACCCCCCTAAGCTGAGATGGATGGAGCTTACACATTCACATGTCTGATGGCCAGACTGGCACAGAAATGACAACTGTTGCCCACTCATTGGACCACCTTTTGGTCAAAGGACAAGCAAACAGGATAAAGAAAGTTGATGCAATAGAGTTCGCCTTTTGGTGGCATTTTTCAGGGGGAGCGCCCCCCCCCCCCCCTTACCAGAAGAAGGGATGCTGGTTCTCCTGCGCACCGGAGATGTGTGACAGAGAATAGTGAGGGGAGCGCCAATCCATGGAAGAAGGGACTCTGAGTGTACAGCCCGGACTCACCTTCACCTAGACAATGGAGACTCACCTTCACCTAGACGATGGAGACTCACCTTCACCTAGACGATGGAGACTCACCTTCACCTAGACGATGGAGACTCACCTTCACCTAGATGATGGAAACTCACCTTCACCTAGACCAGGGGTGGGCAAACTTTTTGACCTGAGGGCCGCAATGGGTTCATATATTGGACCCGGGGGCCGGACCAAGAGTAGATGAATGTACCATCCCCCATAGTAATTCATCCCCCATAGTAATTCATTCCCCATATAGTAATTCATCCCCCCTAAAGTAATTCATCCCCCATAGTAATTCATCCCCCATAGTAATTCATCCCCCATATAGTAATTCATCCCCCATATAGTAATTCATCCCCCATAGTAATTCATCCCCCATATAGTAATTCATCCCCCATAGTAATTCATCCCCCATAGTAATTCATCCCTCATATAGTAATTCATCCCCCATAGTAATTAATCCCCCATATAGTAATTCATCCCCCATATAGTAATTCATCCCCCATATAGTAATTCATCCCCCATATAGCAATTCATCCCCCTATAGTAATTCATCCCCCATATAGTAATTTATCCCCCATATAGTAATTCATCCCCCATAGTAATTCATCCCCCATATAGTAATTCATCCCCCATATAGTAATTCATCCCCCATAGTAATTCATCCCCCCTATAGTAATTCATCCCCCATATAATAATTCATCCCCCATATAGTAATTCATCCCCCCTATAGTAATTCATCCCCCATAGTAATTAATCCCCCATATAGTAATTCATCCCCCATATAGTAATTCATCCCCCCTATAGTAATTCATCCCCCATATAGTAATTCATTGCCCATATAGTAATTCATCCCCCATAGTAATTCATCCCCCATATAGTAATTCATCCCCCATATAGTAATTCATCCCCCCTATAGTAATTCATCCCCCATAGTAATTCATCCCCCATAGTAATTCATCCCCCATATAGTAATTCATCCCCCATAGTAATTCATCCCCTCTATAGTAATTCATCCCCCATAGTAATTCATCCCCCATAGTAATTCATCCCCCATATAGTAATTCATCCCCCATATAGTAATTCATCCCCCATATAGTAATTCACCCCCCATATAGTAATTCATCCCCCATATAGTAATTCATCCCCCATATAGTAATTCATTGCCCATAGTAATTCATCCCCCATAGGGGTCACAGGACAGCCATGGTGTGTGGGGGGGGGGGGGAGTCAGATTTTTTGTGTTGCCTAGGGCACCACAAATTTTAAATACACCCCTGACATCAGAGCCAGCTTTTTATTAACATTGGCGTAACCAAACTTTATGTGATTTAATGAAGGAACTAAAGTAGCTTACAACTCATCAAAGTGCAGATTTCGTTTGTCCTTTTTTATAACCACACAAAAATGATGTTTCTGATGCAAAGCATTTTTTTTAAAGTTGGTGCTACAAAAATAAAAGTACCACGTTCTTGAAAGTTTTACATAGAAATGGATGAAAAAAAAATTAGCCAAAATAATTAAATGCAGGAGTTAATAATATATAAGGTTTAGAAATAGGCTAAAAATTAGGTAAAAAATAAAAATAATTTTTTTTACACTTTACAGTCATTTGTGAAGGAGGGCTAGTACTTCTTCAAACGGAAGCCAAGTACACTGACTCATCCCTAATAAAGGAAAAGGAAGGTCTTGTATAGTCTTGTCTTAGGGTGACAACGCTGCTCCTCTATAGATACAATACAGTATGTGAACATTGTCACCCTAGGACAGGAAGTGTGCTACTGGCAGGTTCACAAAGTGATAATAAAGGGCAAAAAAGCCTGAAAAAGACACTTTAAGACAGATACACTTAGGTTGTGAAGTGTCTAAACCAGAGAAGAATGCCCTTTTCCAAGGTTGGTCTGCAGGAAGAATGTCCCCCTTACAGCAGTGGTCAGTAGGAATAATGCCCCCCCCCCATTCAGTGGTGGTCAGTAGGCACAATGCCCCCTTCCAGTGTTGGTCAGTAGGAAGAATTCCCCTTATGTATTATACATGGAGATCATATCCCCCCTTATGTATTATACATGGAGATCATATCCCCCCTTATGTATTATACATGGAGATCATATCCCCCTTATGTATTATACATGGAGAACATATCCCCCCTTATGTATTATACATGGAGATCATATCCCCCCTTATGTATTATACATGGTGATCATATCCCCCCTTATGTATTATACATGGAGATCATATCCCCCCCTTATGTATTATACATGAAGATCATATCCCCCCTTATGTATTATACATGAAGATCATATCCCCCCTTATGTATTATACATGGAGATCATATCCCCCCTTATGTATTATACATGAAGATCATATCCCCCCTTATGTGTTAAACATGGAGATCATATCCCCCCTTATGTATTATACATGGAGATCATATCCCCCCTTATGTATTATACATGGAGATCATATCCCCCCTTATGTATTATACATGGAGATCATATCCCCCCTTATGTATTATACATGGAGATCATATCCCCCCCTTATGTATTATACATGGAGATCATATCCCCCTTATGTATTATACATGGAGATCATATCCCCCTTATGTATTATACATGGAGATCATATTCCTCCTTATGTATTACACATGGAGATCATATCCCCCCTTATGTATTATACATGGAGATCATATCCCTCCTTATGTATTACACATGGAGATCATATCCCCCTTATGTATTATACATGGAGATTATATCCCCCCCTTATGTATTATACATGGAGATCATATCCCCCCCTTATGTATTATACATGGTGATCATATCCCCCTTATGTATTATACATGGAGATCATATCCCCCTTATGTATTACACATGGAGATCATATCCCCCTTATGTATTATACATGGAGATCATATCCCCCCCTTATGTATTATACATGGAGATCATATCCCCCTTATGTATTATACATGGAGATTATATCCCCCCCTTATGTATTATACATGGAGATCATATCCCCCCTTATGTATTATACATGGAGATCATATCCCCCTTATGTATTATACATGGAGATCATATCCCCCCTTATGTATTATACATGGAGATCATATCCCCCCTTATGTATTATACATGGAGATCATATCCCCCTTATGTATTATACATGGAGATCATATCCCCCCTTATGTATTATACATGGAGATCATATCCCCCCTTATGTAATATACATGGAGATCATATCCCCCCTTATGTATTATACATGGAGATCATATCCCCCCCTTATGTATTATACATGGAGATCATATCCCCCTTATGTATTATACATGGAGATCATATCCCCCCCTTATGTATTATACATGGAGATCATATCCCCCCTTATGTATTATACATGGAGATCATATCCCCCCCCTTATGTATTATACATGGAGATCATATCCCCCTTATGTATTATACATGGAGATCATATCCCCCCTTATGTATTATACATGGAGATCATATCCCCCTTATGTATTATACATGGAGATCATATCCCCCCCCCCTTATGTATTATACATGAAGATCATATCCCCCCTTATGTATTATACATGGAGATCATATCCCCCTTATGTATTATACATGGAGATCATATCCCCCCTTATGTATTATACATGGAGATCATATCCCCCCTTATGCATTATACATGGAGATCATATCCCCCTTATGTATTATACATGGTGATCATATCCCCCTTATGTATTATACATGAAGATCATATCCCCCCCCCCTTATGTATTATACATGGAGATCATATCCCCCTTATGTATTATACATGGAGATCATATCCCCCCTTATGTATTATACATGGAGATCATATCCCCCCCTTATGTATTATACATGGAGATCATATCCCCCCTTATGTATTATACATGGAGATCATATCCCCCCTTATGTATTATACATGGAGATCATATCCCCCCTTATGTATTATACATGGAGATCATATCACCCCTTATGTATTATACATGGAGATCATATCCCCCTTATGTATTATACATGGAAATCATATCCCCCTTATGTATTATACATGGAGATCATATCCCCCCTTATGTAATATACATGGAGATCATATCCCCCCTTATGTATTATACATGGAGATCATATCCCCCTTATGTATTATACATGGAGATCATATCCCCCCCCCTTATGTATTATACATGAAGATCATATCCCCCCTTATGTATTATACATGGAGATCATATCCCCCTTATGTATTATACATGGAGATCATATCCCCCCTTATGTATTATACATGGAGATCATATCCCCCCTTATGTATTATACATGGAGATCATATCCCCCCTTATGTATTATACATGGTGATCATATCCCCCTTATGTATTATACATGAAGATCATATCCCCCCCCTTATGTATTATACATGGAGATCATATCCCCCTTATGTATTATACATGGAGATCATATCCCCCCTTATGTATTATACATGGAGATCATATCCCCCCCTTATGTATTATACATGGAGATCATATCCCCCTTATGTATTATACATGGAGATCATATCCCCCCTTATGTATTATACATGGAGATCATATCCCCCCCTTATGTATTATACATGGAGATCATATCCCCCCTTATGTATTATACATGGAGATCATATCCCCCTTATATATTATACATGGAGATCATATCCCCCCTTATGTATTATACATGGTGATCATATCCCCCCCCTTATGTATTATACATGGAGATCATATCCCCCCTTATGTATTATACATGGAGATCATATCCCCCCTTATGTATTATACATGGAGATCATATCCCCCCTTATGTATTATACATGGAGATCATATCCCCCCTTATGTATTATACATGGAGATCATATCCCCCTTATGTATTATACATGGAGATCATATCCCCCCCCTTATGTATTATACATGGAGATCATATCCCCCCTTATGTATTATACATGGAGATCATATCCCCCTTATGTATTATACATGGAGATCATATCCCCCCCCTTATGTATTATACATGGAGATCATATCCCCCTTATGTATTATACATGGAGATCATATCCCCCCTATGTATTATACATGGAGATCATATCCCCCCTTACGTATTATACATGGAGATCATATCCCCCTTATGTATTATACATGGAGATCATATCCCCCCCCTTATGTATTATACATGGTGATCATATCCCCCCTTATGTATTATACATGGAGATCATATCCCCCTTATGTATTATACATGGTGATCATATCCCCCCTTATGTATTATACATGGAGATCATATCCCCCCTTATGTATTATACATGGAGATCATATCCCCCCTTATGTATTATACATGGAGATCATATCCCCCTTATGTATTATACATGGAGATCATATCCCCCCCCTTATGTATTATACATGGTGATCATATCCCCCCTTATGTATTATACATGGAGATCATATCCCCCCTTATGTATTATACATGGAGATCATATCCCCCTTATGTATTATACATGGAGATCATATCCCCCTTATGTATTATACATGGAGATCATATCCCCCCCCTTATGTATTATACATGGAGATCATATCCCCCCCCTTATGTATTATACATGGAGATCATATCCCCCCCCCTTATGTATTATACATGGAGATCATATCCCCCCCTTATGTATTATACATGGAGATCATATCCCCCCCTTATGTATTATACATGGAGATCCTGGAGGGTATCAGCGTTCAGTATTGGAGGTTCTATCCCTTCATCCCTTGAGGCAGACTTGCACCCCGATGCTGTGTTGGGTCATGGTAGCCATCGGCAGGTTTGGATTTGGGGCGATCTCATTTATGGGTCGTACAATCTAGGTAGCTCATCGATAAATGGCATCGCCCCAAATCCAAAGCAATCAAATATAAGCGAGTGAGAAGAAGTTTTTTCTTCAGAAAGTTCTCCTTTGACTGGGTCTTGCGTTTCCTCCGGCGGGTCACGTGGTCTTCCTTGCGATGAGGCCGCGCAGCACCTGCAGTTCTCCAGCGGAGATTCCTGTGGTCCTTCGAAATTCGGCTTGTGGTTACCCAGTCCGTCCTTCTGGATGGTTGTCTTTACCACACATCTCTGCGTTCTCGCCATCTCCCCAAAGCAAACATCCTCTCCCGGACCCCACAGCGACTCCAACTTCATAGCTGCAGGTGGACTGAGAGAAGGAGAAGAAGAAAAAAAGATAAACATTTAGAAATGGAATCGCCGTGTATATAGAAAGGAGCGCGGAGGAGTCGCGGGCGGGCGGGCGGGCGCTCCAAGGGTTCGGAGTTACATTTCAGAATCCTGACTCTGCTCTGTCTAGAAGATGAAGCGCACCAACCTTGTGCATTACCTCAGTAAAAAACGTGAATTTATTCCAACAGGATGTATACTCACAAACGGCGCCATGTAAAATGCATAGAAAGTCCACAACTGGAACACTGGAGTACCAGACACGTGCGAGTCCCACCAAAATGGGAGGCGCTCCGAGTACAACTGACGCGTTTCGAAGGGAGATCCCCTCTTCATCAGAGCTAACAAAATCGAGAATGCCCTCTTCTATATATATCACTGAACTAAATGTGAGCGCTCCCATAGGGGCGGGACCAGGGGCGGACTGACAACTCATGGTGACCCTGAGCAATAGGGGATCATGGGGCCCCCTGTGTCTTTGCCCAAACTCAAAAAAGCCTATGAAAAAGGTACCAGGGGCATCTCATGGGGCCCCCTACTGACCCCGGGCCCTCGGGCAGTGCCTGCGTTTGCAAATGGTCAGTCCGCCCCTGGGCGGGACACTCACAGAAAGGGGGGTGGGGCATAGGTGTCAAAGGTAAACACGCTTAGAAAACATTGAGGAAACATCTGATGTATGTACACAATTATCATCAATGCGTAACGATACAAAATTGTGAGTAGTAATGAGAATCCTCAGTGAATCAATAAATGTATAAAAATGTATAAAAATGTATAAAAATGTATACAGGCGCACCTCGGTTTACGAACGTCTCGGTTATCATAATTTTTGGTTTACGAATGAAAATCCATTGAAAATAACGCCTCGGTTTACGCATTTCTTTCGCAATACGAACGGAATAATTGGTTTTCAGTGCATTTACGAATAGTTTTTTTTAATCACGTCCCTGGACAGTATTTATGCCTTTAAACTGCACTTTATAAAGAGTTTTGAACAGATAAAATACTTTTTTTTTTTACTTTTTTCTCACCTCCGGAACGGATTCATGGGTTTTAAATGCATTCCTATGGGAACCCGCGTTTCGGTTTACAAATTTTTCGCAATTCGAAAAGTCCCGCAGAACGAATTAAATTCGTAAACCGAGAGACACCTGTATACAAATATTATAACTGACCGCCAGAAACTTAAAAGCTTTTAGATCCTTTAGGGAGCACATGGGGATTACTCACGGGAATCGATTGACCAGGATCGATGGAGGTCAGCAGTCTCTGTATCACCTCTCAGATATGGGGATGGGTGATGATTAAGAAAATGAACAGTGTGGGGGGGGGGGACAAACCAGCTAGGATCACCAAGGGGGGCTCCAGGTGCCGATGGAACGCACGCCGATGTAAGCTGACAGGCTGCTCCTGCGCTCCAGCCGCCATCCAGAGCCACCAGGAATAAGCACATCCACCAATGGAACGCATGCCTGTTGGAGATGGGAAGGGCGGCTGTGCAATGCGTGGCAGACGTGACTTCCGGCTCCCAGAAGACATCACTTCTGGTGTATGGAGACGTCTGTGCTGTGGAGAGACGAGGGGACACAGCACCATCCCCACAATTTTTCTTGATGGTGGAGGGGGTGGGGTGGAGGGGGGCATCAAGAAAAATTGTATATTAACAAACAATAAAAAATAGTAATAAAAATATTAGCCAGATATATGTGTATCACGAAGTACCCGTAACGAAGGCGTTAAAATAGAACAGGCAATATGTTATAATAGAAGGTGGACAATGTGGTGGACTGCAGATTAGTATGACCATCCAAGGCTGCAGGCGAAATGTAAATGATGGTTTCAATTAAATATATTTTAACTATGTACTGTATATGTGCGCGGATATAGACCAATGTCCACATAGGACCTTATATGACCATAAATGCCAGCATGTAAGTACAGTGGGGATGGAAAGTTTGGGCACCCCAGCTAAAAATGTGTATTAATGTGCATAAAGAAGCCAAGAAAGATGGAAAAATCTCCAAAAGGCATCAAATTACAGATTAGACATTCTTATAATATGTCAACAAAAGTTAGATTTTATTTCCATCATTTACACTTTCAAAATAACAGAAAACAAAAAAAATGGCGTCTGCAAAAGTTTGGGCCCCCTGCAGAATTTATAGCATGCACCGCCCCCTTTGCCAAGCTGAGACCTGCCAGTGTCATGGATTGTTCTCAATCATCGTCTGGGAAGACCAGGTGATGTCAATCTCAAAGGTTTTAAATGCCCCGACTCATCTGACCTTGCCCCAACAATCAGCACCATGGGGTCTTCTAAGCAGTTGTCTAGAAAACTGAAACTGAAAATAGTTGACGCTCACAAAGCTGGAGAAGGCTATAAGAAGATAGCAAAGTGTTTTCAGATGTCAATATCCTCTGTTCGGAATGTCATTAAGGAATGGCAGTCATCAGGAACAGTGGAAGTTAAAGCAAGATCTGGAAGACCAAGAAAAATATCAGACAGAACAGCTCGCAGGATTGTGAGAAAAACAATTCAAAACCCAAGTTTGACGGCACGATCCCTCCAGAAAGATCTGGCAGACACTGGAGTTGTGGTCACTATTCCACTATAAAGAGATACTTGTACAAATATGGTCTTCATGGAAGAGTCATCAGAAGAAAACCTCTTCTACGTCCTCACCACAAAAATCATCTTTTGAATTTTGCAAATGAACATATAGACAAGCCTGATGCATTTTGGAAACAAGTTCTGTGGACCGATGAGGTTAAAATAGAACTTTTTGGCCGGAATGAGCAAAGGTACGTTTGGAGAAGAAGGGGCACAGAATTGAATGAAAAGAACCTCTGTCCAACTGTGAAGCATGGGGTTGGATCAATCATGCTTTGGGGTTGTGTTGCAGCCAGTGGCACAGGGAACATCTCACGAGTAGAAGGAAAAATGGATTCAATAAAATTTCAGCAAATTTTGGATGGTAACTTGATGCCATCTGTGAAAAAGCTGAAGTTAAAGAGAGGATGGCTTCTACAAATGGATAATGATCCTAAACACACCTTGAAATCCACGGGGGATTACATCAAGAGGCGTAAACTGAAGGTTTTGCCATGGCCTTCACAATCTCCTGACCTCAACATCATTGAAAATCGATGGATAGACCTTAAAAGAGCCGTGCGTGACAGACAGCCCAGAAATCTCAAAGAACTGGAAGACTTTTGTAAGGAAGAATGGGCAAAGATACCTCAAACAAGAATTGAAAGACTCTTGGCTGGCTACAAAAAGTGTTTACAAGCCGTGATACTTGCCAAAGGGGGCAGTACAAGATATTAACTCTGCAGGGGGCCCAAACTTTTGCAGACGCCATTTTTTTGTTATAACTTAAATCAAGGAATGCGCTAAAACCACAAACTATTCCTAATTTAGTGTAGAAACATTAGTGCAAAAGATATATATATCTATTATCAATTAATATCAAAAAATATATCAAAATTATGTGCAAAACATAAGTGATTTAAATAATTAAATTTGTGAATATAAAAAAAAACCAAAATATCCAATTCTGAATTTCTTCAAATGTCCAAATAAATCCTTTCCAAATTCAGGTGCTCTCAAAGAAATTGTGCCAAAATCCACCACCAAAAGTAAAGTTGGGTAACTCACCAGAGCTCCATGCTGATCAATCTCTAGATCAGCAAAAAACGCTTTTTGCTCTGGGAGCCGATGCAATGAATCAACTTCTCAGGTGTGATGATCAATAGCTACACATTCATCCATAAGGTAGGTATCCACCACTCAATATAATGGTTCCAGGAGCATTATATCACTCTCTCTTTTTATATCTCTCCACCGAGGTCATGTTTGGGAATGAAAGAGAAAAATCATGGTGCAGCCAGTTTTTTTATAAAAGTATCCAACAATTTAATAAAGATTTACACTCACAAAAAGGGTGTCTTCACCGACACCAGTATAACAGCATAAAACAGCAAATGGTATAACAGTCTCCTGTTCCCCGTACACTCACTACAGCGCTCGTGACTTAATTTTCTCCACAAACGTCAGCATCCAGTAAGCCCTACTAGTTTCGTCATGAATGACGTCTTCAAGGGGCGGTCTTGAAGACGTCATTCATGACGAAACTAGTAGGGCTTACTGGATGCTGACGTTTGTGGAGAAAATTAAGTCACGAGCGCTGTAGTGAGTGTACGGGGAACAGGAGACTGTTATACCATTTGCTGTTTTATGCTGTTATACTGGTGTCGGTGAAGACACCCTTTTTGTGAGTGTAAATCTTTATTAAATTGTTGGATACTTTTATAAAAAAACTGGCTGCACCATGATTTTTCTCTTTCATTCCCAAACATGACCTCGGTGGAGAGATATAAAAAGAGAGAGTGATATAATGCTCCTGGAACCATTATATTGAGTGGTGGATACCTACCTTATGGATGAATGTGTAGCTATTGATCATCACACCTGAGAAGTTGATTCATTGCATCTGCTCCCAGAGCAAAAAGCGTTTTTTGCTGATCTAGAGATTGATCAGCACGGAGCTCTGGTGAGTTACCCAACTTTACTTTTGGTGGTGGATTTTGGCACAATTTCTTTGAGAGCACCTGAATTTGGAAAGGATTTATTTGGACATTTGAAGAAATTCAGAATTGGATATTTTGGTTTTTTTTTATATTCACAAATTTAATTATTTAAATCACTTATGTTTTGCACATAATTTTGATATATTTTTTGATATTAATTGATAATAGATATATATATCTTTTGCACTAATGTTTCTACACTAAATTAGGAATAGTTTGTGGTTTTAGCGCATTCCTTGATTTAAGTTATAGCACTAAGAAATTTATTTGGTTTCTTTGAGGTGGAATTGCTGCTTTAAAGTATTAAGGGTGTGGCGCTTTTATTACACTTGTGCCATTTTTTTGTTTTCTGTTATTTTGAAAGTGTAAATGATGGAAATAAAATCTAACTTTTGTTGACATATTATAAGAATGTCTAATCTGTAATTTGATGCCTTTTGGAGATTTTTCCATCTTTCCTTGGCTTCTTTATGCACATTAATACAAATTTTTAGCTGGGGTGCCCAAACTTTCCATCCCCACTGTACATGTGCTTATCTGGACTTATGTGAAAGCGAGTTGCCAAGGGTGGGATCATTCTTAAGAATGTTCCAACTTTTTGATAGAATGTTTTTGATTTCCCAGGATTTGTTGTCAATGTTTGCATAATAAGTCAGTAACAGTCCAGGTGAAGGGCACTAAGGGAAACGTGACTAAACCAGAGTGTGGATTTCAAGGTCATCATTTAGACCTTTCGGGGATAAGGTGTCTAATGTAAAAATCCAGTAGCTTTCTCTCTTGCAGAGCTCTTGATGTCTCCTCCCATTGTCAAGATTTTTGGGAATGGCCTCAATGCCAAAGACCTTGATACCACAGTATCTGCCGTGGTGGGCTTCTTTAAAGTGACGTGGGACTGAGTACTTGTCATTACCATTCTTAATGCTGCTTTTGTGTTCACTAATACGAACTCTCAGAGGACTGGATGGACGACCTACGTAGAGTAGGCCACACGGGCACAAAAGGCCATAGATCACAAAGGACGTGCCACAGTTTATGAATTGTGTGATGGTATATTTTTTACCATCAGTACCAGTTATATCTCGCTTGCGATGCCATGTGATGTCACAGGTGCCACAGTTAGGGACGCTACATCAGTAATTCCCTTTTTGGTCAAAAGGACCGGACCACAGACCTGAGACTGATTGTGGTAGATGAGTAGTCTTACGTAGTCAATGGGGGCTATAATACTTCTAAGATCTCTGGGTTTTCTAAAGATCAAGCTGGGCTTATCTGAAAGCGAGTCGCCAAGGGTGGGATCATTAAGAATGTTCCAACTTTTTGATAGAATGTTTTTCTGATTTCCCAGGATTTGTTGTCAATGTTTGCATAATAAGTCAGTAACAGTCCGGGTGAAGGGCACTAAGGGAAACGTGACTAAACCAGAGTGTGGATTTCAAGGTCATCATTTAGACCTTTCGGGGATAAGGTGTCTAATGTAAAAATCCAGTAGCTCTCTCTCCTGCAGAGCTTTTGATGTCTCCTCCCATTGTCAAGATTTTTGGGAATGGCCTCAATGCCAAAGACCTTGATACCACAATATCTGCTGTGGTGGGCTTTTTTAAAGTGACGTGGGACTGAGTACTTGTCTTTACCATTCTTAATGCTGCTTTTGTGTTCACTAATACGAACTCTCAGAGGACTGGATGGACGACCTACGTAGAGTAGGCCACATGGGCACAAAAGCCCGTAGATCACAAAGGACGTGCCGCAGTTTATGAATTCTTTGATGGTATATTTTTTATCAATTATATCTCGCTTGTGATGCCATGTGATGTCACAGGTGCCACAGTTAGGGACACCACATCTGTAATCCCTTTTTGGTCAAAAAGACTGGACCACGGGCCTGAGACTGATTTTGGTAGACTGGTAAGATCCCCACGTGAAGTTCTGGGATGATTCCTCACTGTTCTCATGATCATTGACACTCCACGAGGTGAGATCTTGCATGGTGCACCAGACCTAGGGAGACTGACACTTGTTTTGTGTTTCTTCCATTTGTGAATGATTGCACCAACTGTTGTCACCTTCTCACCAAGCTGCTTGGCCATAGTTTGGTAGCCCAGTCCAGCCTTGTGTAGGTCTACCATCTTGTCCCTGACATCCTTGGACAGCTCTTTGGTCTTTGCCATGGTGGAGAGTTTGGAATCTGATGGTTTGATGGCTCCTGTGGACAGGTGTCTTTTATACAGGTAACACAATGAGATTAGCAGCACTCCCTTTAAGAGACTGCTTCTAATCTCAGCTTGTTACCTGTATGAGAGACACCTGGTAGCCAGAAATCCTGCTGAATGATAGGGGATCAAATCCTTCTTCCCCTCATGAACATGCAGATCAGTCATCATTTGTTAGACGCATTTCTGCTGAATTTGTTGTTGTATTCTGTCTCTCAGTGTTACACCGAACATTCCATTGTTAGACCGATCATTTCTGTGTGAGGGGCGAACATTCCATTGTTAGACCGATCGTTTCTGTGTGAGGGGCGAACATTCCATTGTTAGACCGATCATTTCTGTGTGAGGGGAGAACATTCCATTGTTAGACCGATCATTTCTGTGTGAGGGGAGAACATTCCATTGTTAGACCGATCGTTTCTGTGTGAGGGGCGAACATTCCATTGTTAGACCGATCATTTCTGTGTGAGGGGCGAACATTCCATTGTTAGACCGATCATTTCTGTGTGAGGGGCGAACATTCCATTGTTAGACCGATCATTTCTGTGTGAGGGGCGAACATTCCATTGTTAGACCGATCATTTCTGTGTGAGGGGCAAACAT
Source organism: Staurois parvus (assembly GCF_062004578.1). NCBI lineage: Eukaryota > Metazoa > Chordata > Amphibia > Anura > Ranidae > Staurois > Staurois parvus. The sequence goes on along the minus strand of NW_028319168.1, from coordinate 101,501 downwards.
TCCATTGTTAGACCGATCATTTCTGTGTGCGGGGCGAACATTCATCATCAGCAGGGGGGCAAATACACATTTCCTTCACTGTATATAGAAAAGGACATTCTTGATTTTGTTAGCTCTGATGAAGAGGGGATCTCCGTTCGAAACGTGTCAGTTGTACTCGGAGCGCCTCCCATTTTAGTGGGACTCGCACGTGTCTGGTACTCCGGTGTTCCAGTTGTGGACTTTCTATGCATTTTACATGGCGCCGTTTGAGAGTATACATCCTGTTGGAATAAATTCACGTTTTTTACTGAGGTAATGCACAAGGTTGGTGCGCTTCATCTTCTAGACAGAGCAGAGTCAGGATTCTGAAATGTAACTCCGAACCCTTGGAGCGCCCGCCCGCCCGCCCGCGACTCCTCCGCGCTCCTTTCTATATACATGAAGATTCCATTTATAAATGTTTATCTTTTTTTCTTCTTCTCCTTCTCTCGGTCCACCTGCAGCTATGAAGTTGGAGTCGCTGTGGGGTCCGGGAGAGGATGTTTGCTTTGGGGAGATGGCGAGAACGCAGAGATGTGTGGTAAAGACAACCATCCAGAAGGACGGACTGGGTAACCACAAGCCGAATTTCGAAGGACCACAGGAATCTCCGCTGGAGAACTGCAGGTGCTGCGCGGCCTCATCGCAAGGAAGACCACGTGACCCGCCGGAGGAAACGCAAGACCCAGTCAAAGGAGAACTTTCCGAAGAGACTGCTCTTTGACTGCTTTGGATTTGGGGCGATGCCATTTATCGATGAACTACCTAGATTGTACGACCCATAAATATATGTATAATACATAAGGAGGGGTATGATCTCCATGTATAATACATAAGGGGGGGATATGATCTCCATGTATAATACATAAGGGGGGATATGATCACTGTGTATAATACATAAGGGGGGGATATGATCTCCATGTATAATACATAAGGGGGGATATGATCTCCATGTATAATACATAAGGGGGGGATATGTTCTCCATGTATAATACATAAGGGGGGGATATGATCTCCATGTATAATACATAAGGGGGATATGATCACTGTGTATAATACATAAAGGGGGGATATGATCTCCATGTATAATACATAAGGGGGGATATGATCTCCATGTATAATACATAAGGGGGTGATATGATCTCCATGTATAATACATAAGGGGGGATATGATCTCCATGTATAATACATAAGGGGGGATATGATCTCCATGTATAATACATAAGGGGGGATATGATCTCCATGTATAATACATAAGGGGGACATGATCTCCATGTATAATACATAAGGGGGGATATGATCTCCATGTATATTACATAAGGGGGATATGATCTCCATGTATAATACATAAGGGGGGATATGATCTCCATGTATAATACATAAGGGGGAATATGATCTCCATGTATAATACATAAGGGGGGATATGATCTCCATGTATAATACATAAGGGGGGATATGATCTCCATGTATAAAACATAAGGGGGGGATATGATCTCCATGTATAATACATAAGGGGGATATGATCTCCATGTATAATACATAAGAGGGGGATATGATCTCCATGTATAATACATAAGGGGGGATATGATCTCCATGTATAATACATAAGGGGGGGATATGATCTCCATGTATAATACATAAGGGGGATATGATCTCCATGTATAATACATAAGGGGGGATATGATCTCCGTGTATAATACATAAGGGGGAATATGATCTCCATGTATAATACATAAGGGGGGATATGATCTCCATGTATAATACATAAGGGGGATATGATCTCCATGTATAATACATAAGGGGGGATATGATCACCATGTATAATACATAAGGGGGATATGATATCCATGTATAATACATAAGGGGGGATATGATCTCCATGTATAATACATAAGGGGGATATGATCTCCATGTATAATACATAAGGGGGGATATGATCACCATGTATAATACATAAGGGGGATATGATCTCCATGTATAATACATAAGGGGGATATGATCTCCATGTATAATACATAAGGGGGATATGATCTCCATGTATAATACATAAGGGGGGATATGATCTCCATGTATAATACATAATCGGGGATATGATCTCCATGTATAATACATAAGGGGGGGTATGAACTCCGTGTATAATACATAAGGGGGATATGATCTCCATGTGTAATACATAAGGGGGGATATGATCTCCATGTATAATACATAAGGGGGATATGATCTCCATGTATAATACATAAGAGGGATATGATCTCCATGTATAATACATAAGGGGGGATATGATCTCCATGTAGAATACATAAGGGGGATATGATCTCCATGTATAATACATAAGAGGGATATGATCTCCATGTATAATACATAAGGGGGGATATGATCTTTATGTATAATACATAAGGGGGGGATATGATCTCCATGTATAATACATAAGGGGGGATATGATCTCCATGTTTAATACATAAGGGGGGGATATGATCTCCATGTATAATACAAAAGGGGGATATGATCTCCATGTATAATACATAAGGGGGGAATATGATCTCCATGTATAATACATAAGGGGGGATATGATCTCCATGTATAATACAAAAGGGGGGATATGATCTCCTTGTATAATACATAATGGGGTATATGATCTCCATGTATAATACATAAGGGGGGATATGATCTCCATGTATAATACATAAGGGGGGGGGGATATGATCTCCATGTATAATACATAAGGGGGGGATATGATCTCCATGTATAATACATAAGGGGGATATGATCTCCATGTATAAAACATAAGGGGGATATGATCTCCATGTATAATACATAAGGGGGGATATGATCTCCGTGTATAATACATAAGGGGGAATATGATCTCCATGTATAATACATAAGAGGGGGATATGATCTCCATGTATAATACAGAAGGGGGGGATATGATCTCCATGTATAATACATAAGGGGGGATATGATCTCCATGTATAATACATAAGGGGGATATGATCTCCGTGTATAATACATAAGGGGGAATATGATCTCCATGTATAATACATAAGAGGGGGATATGATCTCCATGTATAATACAGAAGGGGGGGATATGATCTCCATGTATAATACATAGGGGGGATATGATCTCCATGTATAATACATAAGAGGGGGATATGATCTCCATGTATAATACATAAGGGGGGATATGATCTCCATGTATAATACATAAGGGGGGATATGATCTCCATGTATAATACCTAAGGGGGGATATGATCTCCATGTATAATACATAAGGGGGGGGGATATGATCTCCATGTATAATACAGAAGGGGGGATATGATCTCCATGTATAATAAATAAGGGGGATGTGATCTCCATGTATAATACATAAGGGGGGATATGATCTCCATGTATAATACATAAGGGGGATATGATCTCCATGTATAATACAAAAGGGGGGATATGATCTCCTGGTATAATACATAAGGGGGGGATATGATCTCCATGTATAATACATAAGGGGGGGATATGATCTCCATGTATAATACATAAGGGGGGGATATGATCTCCATGTATAATACATAAGGGGGGATATGATCTCCATGTATAATACATAAGAGGGGGATATGATCTCCATGTATAATACGTAAGGGGGGATATGATCTCCATGTATAATACATAAGGGGGGGATATGATCTCCATGTATAATACGTAAGGGGGGATATGATCTCCATGTATAATACGTAAGGGGGGATATGATCTCCATGTATAATACGTAAGGGGGGATATGATCTCCATGTATAATGCATATGGGGGGATATGATCTCCATGTATAATACATAAGGGGGGGTATAATCTCCATGTATAATACATAAGGGGGGGATATGATCTCCATGTATAATACATAAGGGGGGATATGATCTCCATGTATAATACATAAGGGGGGATATGATCTCCATGTATAATACATAAGGGGGATATGATCTCCATGTATAATACATAAGGGGGATATGATCTCCATGTATAATACATAAGAGGGGGATATGATCTCCATGTATAATACATAAGAGGGGGATATGATCTCCATGTATAATACATAAGGGGGGATATGATCTCCATGTATAATACATAAGGGGGATATGATCTCCATGTATAATACATAAGGGGGATATGATCTCCATGTATAATACATAAGAGGGGGATATGATCTCCATGTATAATACATAAGGGGGGGATATGATCTCCATGTATAATACATAAGGAGGGATATGATCTCCATGTATAATACATAAGGGGGATATGATCTCCATGTATAATACATAAGAGGGGGATATGATCTCCATGTATAATACATAAGGGGGGGATATGATCTCCAAGTATAATACATAAGGGGGGATATGATCTCCATGTATAATACATAAGGGGGATATGATCTCCATGTATAATATATAAGAGGGGGATATGATCTCCATGTATAATACGTAAGGGGGGATATGATCTCCATGTATAATACGTAAGGGGGGATATGATCTCCATGTATAATACATAAGGGGGGGATATGATCTCTATGTATAATACATAAGGGGGATATGATCACCATGTATAATACATAAGGGGAGGATATGATCTCCATGTATCATACAAAAGGGGGGATATGATCTCCTTGTATAATGCATATGGGGGGATATGATCTCCATGTATAATACATAAGGGGGGGTATAATCTCCATGTATAATACATAAGGGGGGGATATGATCTCCATGTATAATACATAAGGAGGGATATGATCTCCATGTATAATACATAAGGGGGATATGATCTCCATGTATAATACATAAGAGGGGGATATGATCTCCATGTATAATACATAAGGGGGGGATATGATCTCCAAGTATAATACATAAGGGGGGATATGATCTCCATGTATAATACATAAGGGGGATATGATCTCCATGTATAATACATAAGAGGGGGATATGATCTCCATGTATAATACGTAAGGGGGGATATGATCTCCATGTATAATACATAAGGGGGGATATGATCTTTATGTATAATACATAAGGGGGGGATATGATCTCCATGTATAATACATAAGGGGGGATATGATCTCCATGTTTAATACATAAGGGGGGGATATGATCTCCATGTATAATACAAAAGGGGGATATGATCTCCATGTATAATACATAAGGGGGGAATATGATCTCCATGTATAATACATAAGGGGGATATGATCTCCATGTATAATACAAAAGGGGGGATATGATCTCCTTGTATAATACATAATGGGGTATATGATCTCCATGTATAATACATAAGGGGGGATATGATCTCCATGTATAATACATAAGGGGGGGGGATATGATCTCCATGTATAATACATAAGGGGGGGATATGATCTCCATGTATAATACATAAGGGGGATATGATCTCCATGTATAAAACATAAGGGGGATATGATCTCCATGTATAATACATAAGAGGGGGATATGATCTCCATGTATAATACAGAAGGGGGGGATATGATCTCCATGTATAATACATAAGGGGGGATATGATCTCCGTGTATAATACATAAGGGGGAATATGATCTCCATGTATAATACATAAGAGGGGGATATGATCTCCATGTATAATACAGAAGGGGGGGATATGATCTCCATGTATAATACATAGGGGGGATATGATCTCCATGTATAATACATAAGAGGGGGATATGATCTCCATGTATAATACATAAGGGGGGATATGATCTCCATGTATAATACATAAGGGGGGATATGATCTCCATGTATAATACCTAAGGGGGGATATGATCTCCATGTATAATACATAAGGGGGGGGATATGATCTCCATGTATAATACAGAAGGGGGGATATGATCTCCATGTATAATAAATAAGGGGGATGTGATCTCCATGTATAATACATAAGGGGGGATATGATCTCCATGTATAATACATAAGGGGGATATGATCTCCATGTATAATACAAAAGGGGGGATATGATCTCCTGGTATAATACATAATGGGGGATATGATCTCCATGTATAATACATAAGGGGGGGATATGATCTCCATGTATAATACATAAGGGGGGGATATGATCTCCATGTATAATACATAAGGGGGGATATGATCTCCATGTATAATACATAAGAGGGGGATATGATCTCCATGTATAATACGTAAGGGGGGATATGATCTCCATGTATAATACATAAGGGGGGGATATGATCTCCATGTATAATACGTAAGGGGGGATATGATCTCCATGTATAATACGTAAGGGGGGATATGATCTCCATGTATAATACGTAAGGGGGGATATGATCTCCATGTATAATACATAAGGGGGGGATATGATCTCTATGTATAATACATAAGGGGGAGGATATGATCTCCATGTATAATACATAAGGGGGAATATGATCTCCATGTATAATACATAAGAGGGGGATATGATCTCCATGTATAATACATAAGGGGGGGATATGATCTCCATGTATAATACATAAGGGGGGGATATGATCTCCATGTATAATACATAAGGGGGGATATGATCTCCATGTATAATACATAAGGGGGGATATGATCTCCATGTATAATACATAAGGGGGGATATGATCTCCATGTATAATACATAAGGGGGGATATGATCTCCATGTATAATACATAAGAGGGGGATATGATCACCATGTATAACACATAAGGGGGATATGATCTCCATGTATAATACATAAGGGGGATATGATCTCCATGTATAATACATAAGGGGGGATATGATCTCCATGTATAATACATAAGGGGGGATATGATCTCCATGTATAATACATAAGGGGGGGATATGATCTCCATGTATAATACATAAGGGGGGATATGATCTCCATGTATAATACATAAGAGGGGGATATGATCTCCATGTATAATACAGAAGGGGGGGATATGATCTCCATGTATAATACATAGGGGGGATATGATCTCCATGTATAATACATAAGAGGGGGATATGATCTCCATGTATAATACATAAGGGGGATATGATCTCCATGTATAATACATAAGAGGGGGATATGATCTCCATGTATAATACAGAAGGGGGGGATATGATCTCCATGTATAATACATAGGGGGGATATGATCTCCATGTATAATACATAAGAGGGGGATATGATCTCCATGTATAATACATAAGGGGGGATATGATCTCCATGTATAATACATAAGGGGGGATATGATCTCCATGTATAATACCTAAGGGGGGATATGATCTCCATGTATAATACATAAGGGGGGGGATATGATCTCCATGTATAATACAGAAGGGGGGATATGATCTCCATGTATAATAAATAAGGGGGATGTGATCTCCATGTATAATACATAAGGGGGGATATGATCTCCATGTATAATACATAAGGGGGATATGATCTCCATGTATAATACAAAAGGGGGGATATGATCTCCTGGTATAATACATAATGGGGGATATGATCTCCATGTATAATACATAAGGGGGGGATATGATCTCCATGTATAATACATAAGGGGGGGATATGATCTCCATGTATAATACATAAGGGGGGATATGATCTCCATGTATAATACATAAGAGGGGGATCTGATCTCCATGTATAATACGTAAGGGGGGATATGATCTCCATGTATAATACATAAGGGGGGGATATGATCTCCATGTATAATACATAAGGGGGTGATATGATCTCTATGTATAATACATAAGGGGGAGGATATGATCTCCATGTATAATACATAAGGGGGGATATGATCTCCATGTATAATACATAAGAGGGGGATATGATCTCCATGTATAATACGTAAGGGGGGATATGATCTCCATGTATAATACATAAGGGGGGGATATGATCTCCATGTATAATACATAAGGGGGGGGATATGATCTCTATGTATAATACATAAGGGGGAGGATATGATCTCCATGTATAATACATAAGGGGGGATATGATCTCCATGTATAATACATAAGGGGGGATATGATCTCCATGTATAATACATAAGGGGGATATGATCTCCGTGTATAATACATAAGGGGGAATATGATCTCCATGTATAATACATAAGAGGGGGATATGATCTCCATGTATAATACATAAGGGGGGGATATGATCTCCATGTATAATACATAAGGGGGGGATATGATCTCCATGTATAATACATAAGGGGGGATATGATCTCCATGTATAATACATAAGGGGGGATATGATCTCCATGTATAATACATAAGGGGGGATATGATCTCCATGTATAATACATAAAGGGGGATATGATCTCCATGTATAATACATAAGAGGGGGATATGATCACCATGTATAATACATAATGGGGGATATGATCTCCATGTATAACACATAAGGGGGATATGATCTCCATGTATAATACATAAGGGGGATATGATCTCCATGTATAATACATAAGGGGGGATATGATCTCCATGTATAATACATAAGGGGGGATATGATCTCCATGTATAATACATAAGGGGGGGATATGATCTCCATGTATAATACATAGGGGGGGATATGATCTCCATGTATCATACAAAAGGGGGATATGATCTCCTTGTATAATGCATATGGGGGGATATGATCTCCATGTATAATACATAAGGGGGGGTATAATCTCCATGTATAATACATAAGGGGGGGATATGATCTCCATGTATAATACATAAGGGGGGATATGATCTCCATGTATAATACATAAGGGGGGATATGATCTCCATGTATAATACATAAGGGGGATATGATCTCCATGTATAATACATAAGGGGGATATGATCTCCATGTATAATACATAAGAGGGGGATATGATCTCCATGTATAATACATAAGAGGGGGATATGATCTCCATGTATAATACATAAGGGGGGATATGATCTCCATGTATAATACATAAGGGGGATATGATCTCCATGTATAATACATAAGGGGGATATGATCTCCATGTATAATACATAAGAGGGGGATATGATCTCCATGTATAATACATAAGGGGGGGATATGATCTCCATGTATAATACATAAGGAGGGATATGATCTCCATGTATAATACATAAGGGGGATATGATCTCCATGTATAATACATAAGAGGGGGATATGATCTCCATGTATAATACATAAGGGGGATATGATCTCCATGTATAATACATAAGAGGGGGATATGATCTCCATGTATAATACGTAAGGGGGGATATGATCTCCATGTATAATACGTAAGGGGGGATATGATCTCCATGTATAATACGTAAGGGGGGATATGATCTCCATGTATAATACATAAGGGGGGGATATGATCTCTATGTATAATACATAAGGGGGAGGATATGATCTCCATGTATAATACATAAGGGGGAATATGATCTCCATGTATAATACATAAGAGGGGGATATGATCTCCATGTATAATACATAAGGGGGGGATATGATCTCCATGTATAATACATAAGGGGGGATATGATCTCCATGTATAATACATAAGGGGGGATATGATCTCCATGTATAATACATAAGGGGGGATATGATCTCCATGTATAATACATAAGGGGGGATATGATCTCCATGTATAATACATAAGGGGGGATATGATCTCCATGTATAATACATAAGAGGGGGATATGATCACCATGTATAATACATAATGGGGGATATGATCTCCATGTATAACACATAAGGGGGATATGATCTCCATGTATAATACATAAGGGGGGATATGATCTCCATGTATAATACATAAGGGGGGATATGATCTCCATGTATAATACATAAGGGGGGGATATGATCTCCATGTATAATACATAGGAGGGGATATGATCTCCATGTATCATACAAAAGGGGGGATATGATCTCCTTGTATAATGCATATGGGGGATATGATCTCCATGTATAATACATAAGGGGGGGTATAATCTCCATGTATAATACATAAGGGGGGGATATGATCTCCATGTATAATACATAAGGAGGGATATGATCTCCATGTATAATACATAAGGGGGATATGATCTCCATGTATAATACATAAGAGGGGGATATGATCTCCATGTATAATACATAAGGGGGGGATATGATCTCCAAGTATAATACATAAGGGGGGATATGATCTCCATGTATAATACATAAGGGGGATATGATCTCCATGTATAATACATAAGAGGGGGATATGATCTCCATGTATAATACGTAAGGGGGGATATGATCTCCATGTATAATACGTAAGGGGGGATATGATCTCCATGTATAATACGTAAGGGGGGATATGATCTCCATGTATAATACATAAGGGGGGGATATGATCTCTATGTATAATACATAAGGGGGGGATATGATCTCTATGTATAATACATAAGGGGGAGGATATGATCTCCATGTATAATACATAAGGGGGAATATGATCTCCATGTATAATACATAAGAGGGGGATATGATCTCCATGTATAATACATAAGGGTGGGATATGATCTCCATGTATAATACATAAGGGGGGGATATGATCTCCATGTATAATACATAAGGGGGGATATGATCTCCATGTATAATACATAAGGGGGGATATGATCTCCATGTATAATACATAAGGGGGGATATGATCTCCATGTATAATACATAAGAGGGGGATATGATCTCCATGTATAATACATAAGGGGGGATATGATCTCCATGTATAATACATAAGAGGGGGATATGATCACCATGTATAATACATAATGGGGGATATGATCTCCATGTATAACACATAAGGGGCGGATATGATCTCCATGTATAATACATAAGGGGGGGATATGATCTCCATGTATAATACATAGGGGGGGATATGATCTCCATGTATCATACAAAAGGGGGGATATGATCTCCTTGTATAATGCATATGGGGGGATATGATCTCCATGTATAATACATAAGGGGGGGTATAATCTCCATGTATAATACATAAGGGGGGGATATGATCTCCATGTATAATACATAAGGGGGGATATGATCTCCATGTATAATACATAGGAGGGGGATATGATCTCCATGTATAATACATAAGGGGGATATGATCTCCATGTATAATACATAAGGGGGATATGATCTCCATGTATAATACATAAGAGGGGGATATGATCTCCATGTATAATACATAAGAGGGGGATATGATCTCCATGTATAATACATAAGGGGGGATATGATCTCCATGTATAATACATAAGGGGGATATGATCTCCATGTATAATACATAAGAGGGGGATATGATCTCCATGTATAATACATAAGGGGAGATATGATCTCCATGTATAATACATAAGGAGGGATATGATCTCCATGTATAATACATAAGGGGGATATGATCTCCATGTATAATACATAAGGGGGGATATGATTGCCATGTATAATACATAGGGGGGTATGATCTCCATGTATAATACATAAGGGGGGATATGATTGCCATGTATAATACATAGGGGGATATGATCTCCATGTATAATACATAAGGGGGGATATGATCACCATGTATAATACATAAGAGGGTGATATGATCTCCTTGTATAATACATATGGGGGGGATATGATCTCCATGTATAATACATAAGAGGGTGATATGATCTCCTTGTATAATACATAAGGGGGGGATATGATCTCCATGTATAATACATAAGGGGGGGATATGATTTCCATGTATAATACATAAGGGGGATATGATCTCCATGTATAATACATAAGGGGGGATTTGATCTCCATGTATATTACATAAGGGGGATATGATCTCCATGTATAATACATAAGGGGGGATATGATCTCCATGTATAATACATAAGGGGGGATATGATCTCCATGTATAATACATAAGGGGGATATGATCTCCATGTATAATACATAAGGGGGATATGATCTCCATGTATAATACATAAGAGGGGATATGATCTTCATGTATAATACATAAGGAGGATGTGATCTCCATGTAGAATACATAAGGGGGGATATGATCTCCATGTATAATACATAAGGGGGATATGATCTCCATGTATAATACATAAGGGGGGATATGATCTGCATGTATAATACATAAGAGGGGGATATGATCACCATGTATAATACATAAGGGGGGATATGATCTCCATGTATAACACATAAGGGGGGATATGATCTCCATGTAAAATACATAAGGGGGGATATGATCTCCATGTATAATACATAAGGGGGATATGATCACCATGTATAATACATATGGGGGGATATGATCTCCATGTATAATACATAAGGGTATATGATCTCCATGTATAATACATAAGGGGGATATGATCTCCATGTATAATACATAAGGGGGGATATGATCTGCATGTATAATACATAAGAGGGGGATATGATCACCATGTATAATACATAAGGGGGGATATGATCTCCATGTATAACACATAAGGGGGGGATATGATCTCTCATGTATAATACATAAGGGGGGATATTGATCTCCATGTATAATACATAAGGGGGATATGATCACCATGTATAATACATATGGGGGGGATATGATCTCCATGTATAATACATAAGGGGTATATGATTCTCCATGTATAATACATAAGGGGGATATGATCTCCATGTATAATACATAAGGGGGGATATGATCTCCATGTATAATACATAAGAGGGGGATATGATCTCCATGTATAATACATAAGGGGGGATATGATCTCCATGTATAATACATAAGGGGGATATGATCTCCATGTATAATACATAAGGGGGATATGATCTCCATGTATAATACATAAGGGGGGATATGATCTCCATGTATAATACATAAGGGGGGGATATGATCTCCATGTATAATACATAAGGGGGGATAAGATCTCCTTGTATAATACATAATGGGGTATATGATCTGCATGTATAATACATAAGAGGGGGATATGATCTCCATGTATAATACATAAGGGGGGATATGATCTCCATGTATAACACATAAGGGGGGGATATGATCTCCATGTATAATACATAAGGGGGATATGATCTCCATGTATAATATATAAGGGGGGATATGATCTCCATGTATAATACATAAGGGGGATATGATCTCCATGTATAATACATAAGGGGGGATATGATCTCCATGTATAATACATAAGAGGGGGATATGATCTCCATGTATAATACATAAGGGGGATATGATCTCCATGTATAATACAAAAGGGGGGATATGATCTCCTTGTATAATACCATAAGGGGGATATGATCTCCATGTATAATACATAAGGGGGGGATATGATATCCATGTCTAATACATAAGGGGGATATGATCTCCATGTATAATACATAAGAGGGGGATATGATCTCCATGTATAATACATAAGGGGGGGGATATGATCTCCATGTATAATACATAAGAGGGGGATATGATCTCCATGTATAATACATAGGGGGGGATATGATCTCCATGTATCATACAAAAGGGGGGATATGATCTCCTTGTATAATACATAAGGGGGGGATATGATCTCCATGTATAATACATAAGGGGGGATATGATCTCCATGTATAATACATAAGGGGGGGATATGATCTCCATGTATAATACATAATGGGGGATATGATCTCCATGTATAATACATAAGGGGGGATATGATCTCCATGTATAATACATAAGGGGGATATGATCTCCATGTATAATACATAAGGGGGGATATGATCTCCATGTATAATACATAAGAGGGGGATATGATCTCCATGTATAATACAAAATGAGGGGATATGATCTCCTTGTATAATACATAAGGGGGGATATGATCTCCATGTATAATACATAAGGGGGAGATATGATCTCCATGTATAATACATAAGGGGGGATATGATCTCCATGTATAATACATAAGGGGGGATATGATTTCCATGTATAATACATAAGGGGGGATATGATCTCCATGTATAACACATAAGGGGGGGATATGATCTCCATGTATAATACATAAGGGGGGATATGATCTCCATGTATAATATATAAGGGGGGATATGATCTCCATGTATAATACATAAGGGGGATATGATCTCCATGTATAATACATAAGGGGGGATATGATCTCCATGTATAATACATAAGAGGGGGATATGATCTCCATGTATAATACATAAGGGGGGGATATGATCTCCATGTATAATACAAAAGGGGGGATATGATCTCCTTGTATAATACATAAGGGGGATATGATCTCCATGTATAATACATAAGGGGGGGATATGATCTCCATGTCTAATACATAAGGGGGATATGATCTCCATGTATAATACATAAGGGGGATATGATCTCCATGTATAATGCATAAGAGGGGGATATGATCTCCATGTATAACACATAAGGGGGGGGATATGATCTCCATGTATAATACAATAAGAGGGGGATATGATCTCCATGTATAATACATAGGGGGGGATATGATCTCCATGTATCATACAAAAGGGGGGATATGATCTCCTTGTATAATACATAAGGGGGGGATATGATCTCCATGTATAATACATAAGGGGGGATATGATCTCCATGTATAATACATAAGGGGGGGATATGATCTCCATGTATAATACATAATGGGGGATATGATCTCCATGTATAATACATAAGGGGGGATATGATCTCCATGTATAATACATAAGGGGGATATGATCTCCATGTATAATACATAAGGGGGGATATGATCTCCATGTATAATACATAAGAGGGGGATATGATCTCCATGTATAATACAAAAGAGGGGATATGATCTCCTTGTATAATACATAAGGGGGGATTGATCTCCATGTATAATACATAAGGGGAGATATGATCTCCATGTATAATACATAAGGGGGGATATGATCTCCATGTATAATACATAAGGGGGGATATGATTTCCATGTATAATACATAAGGGGGGATATGATCTCCATGTATAATACATAAGGGGGGATATGATCTCCATGTATAATACATAAGGGGGGATATGATCTCCATGTATAATACATAAGGGGGGGATATGATCTCCATGTATAATACATAAGGGGGGATATGATCTCCATGTATAATACGTAAGGGGGGATATGATCTCCATGTATAATACGTAAGGGGGGATATGATCTCCATGTATAATACATAAGGGGGGATATGATCTCCATGTATAATACATAAGGGGGAATATGATCTCCATGTATAATACGTAAGGGGGATATGATCTCCATGTATAATACATAAGGGGGGGATATGATATCATGTATAATACGTAAGGGGGGATATGATCTCCATGTATAATACATAAGAGGGGGATATGATCTCCATGTATAATACATAAGGGGGAATATGATCTCCATGTATAATACATAAGGGGGGGATATGATCTCCATGTATAATACATAAGGGGGATATGATCTCCATGTATAATACATAAGGGGGGATATGATCTCCATGTATAATACATAAGGAGGATATGATCTCCATGTATAATACATAAGGGGGGGATATGACCTCCATGTATAATACATAAGGAGGATATGATCTCCATGTATAATACATAAGGGGGGATATGATCTCCATGTATAATACATAAGGGGGGATATGATCTCCATGTATAATACATAAGGGGGAATATGATCTCCATGTATAATACGTAAGGGGGGATATGATCTCCATGTATAATACATAAGGGGGGGATATGATATCCATGTATAATACGTAAGGGGGGATATGATCTCCATGTATAATACATAAGAGGGGGATATGATCTCCATGTATAATACATAAGGGGGAATATGATCTCCATGTATAATACATAAGGGGGGGATATGATCTCCATGTATTATTACATAAGGGGGGATATGATCTCCATGTATAATACATAAGGGGGGATATGATCTCCATGTATAATACATAAGGAGGATATGATCTCCATGTATAATACATAAGGGGGGATATGACCTCCATGTATAATACATAAGGAGGATATGATCTCCATGTATAATACATAAGGGGGGATATGATCTCCATGTATAATACATAAGGGGGGATATGATCTCCATGTATAATACATAAGGGGGGGATATGATCTCCATGTATAATACATAAGGGGGATATGATCTCCATGTATAATACATAAGGGGGGATATGATCTCCATGTATAATACATAAGGGGGGATAATGATCTCCATGTATAATACATAAGGGGGATATGATTTCCATGTATAATACATAAGGGGGATATGATCTCCATGTATAATACATAAGGGGGGATATGATCTCCATGTATAATACATAAGGGGGATATGATTTCCATGTATAATACATAAGGGGGGATATGATCTCCATGTATAATAGCTAAGGGGGGATAATGTGTTTCGGGGGCTTCTCTCCTCCATCTTCATTGGAGCTCCATAAATGCTTACAATCAGCCACGAAACCTTCTCCATAGAAACATGTGAAAGGCAATCAATGAATATTTGTTACGTTTCCCTCGGTTCAGGTTTGCTGTGTGGATGGGAAGACATCGATTGACTGCAATAGAGGAATTACACTTTGAGTCGATATAAAAGTACAGCAAACGTTTCATTCGGTCTTCCAGTCACAGAGAACGTCTCTGGTGGGCACCACGAGTGTGGAGATGGTCACTGGTAGTCGCATTACGTGGGCAGCGACACCGTCACCCTGCGCGCTGAGTGCAGCCGAGGTGGGAGCCGCCATGACAGCTGAACGTGTGGGTTGATCCGTTCTATTTTGGCCCGGCAGCCGTCGCGCTCTACGCCGTGCGGTTTTAGAGGAAGATAGTTTTAGCGACGGCCTGCATGTGCGTCCAAATGTGTAATTACTGCTTGGCCTAGAAAGTTGTTTTTGGAGGTTTGTGGCCTAAAAATAGAAGTCGGTTGAAGCTGTGGGCAGCACAGCGCCGTATCCATTACTGCCTGCACAGGCATCTTCGGTCACCAGATCCTGAACAATAGCAGGAGGAGGCTTCACCGTGCGACGTGTGCGACTCTGCAACGCATGGCTGAGAGGGACTCACAAAGCCCCGGCCTGCCCACCGACCAACCAGAACCGGCTTCACCGTGCGACGTATGCGTCTCTGCAACGCATGGCCGAGAGGGACTCACAAAGCCCCGGCCTGCCCATCGATCAACCAGAGCCGGCTTCACCGTGCGACGTGTGCGATTCTGCAACGCATGGCCGAAAGGGACTCACAAAGCCCCGGCCTGCCCATCGACCAACCAGAGCCGGCTTCACCGTGCGACGTGTGCGTCTCTGCAACGCATGGCCGAGAGGGACTCACAATGCCGCGGCCTGACCATCGACCAACCAGAGCCGGCGTCACCGTGCGACGTGTGCGATTCTGCAACGCATGGCCGAAAGGGTCTCACAAAGCCACGACCTGCCCATCGACCAACCAGAACCGGCTTCACTGTACGACGTGTGCGACTCTGCAATGCATGGCTGAGAGGGACTCACAAAGCCACGGCCTGCCCATCGACCAACCAGAGCCGGCGTCACTGTACGACTTGTGCGATTATGCAACGCATGGCCGAGAGGGACTCACAAAGCTGCAGCCTAATCATCAACCAACCAGAGCCGGCGTCACCGTGCAACGCGTGCGATTCTGCAACACCGGGATGAGAGGGATTCGTATTCACAAAGCCGCGGCCTGCCCATCGACCAACCAGAGCCGGCGTCACCGGGGAGGCGTTAGGAGGCAAAGTCAGCCAACGGAACTTTTGTATCCCCCCTCCCCCGTATCCTCCATACAACATGTCCTGTCCTTTCATCCATACAAGGAGTGCCCACCCATATTGATACCACATTCCATGGTGGGACAAGAAACCCGAAAAACCTGTCAACCAGAAAAAAATCACTTGACAAACGCACACAAAAAAAAGTGCAGTTACTGTAAGGGTGGTTCTCTAGTCCCCTCCTGAAGAAGTAGGACCTTACCCTGACCCCTCCCCCTCTCCCCCAAGGTGCAAGGATCCTGATGGGGCAAGCGCACTTGTGGGGCACCTAGACCAATGGTCTCAAAACTGCGGCCCTCAGCTTGCTTTTAACTGTCCCTCAGGGCACAATACCTCCCAGTGACACCAATGATGGGACACTATTCCTCCCACTGACACCAATGATGGGGCACAATACCTCCCAGTGACACCAATGATGGGGCACTATTCCTCCCACTGACACCAATGATGGGGCACTATTCCTCCCACTGACACCAATGATGGGGCACTATTCCTCCCACTGACACCAATGATGGGGCACTATTCCTCCCACTGACACCAATGATGGGACACTATTCCTCCCACTGACACCAATGATGGGGCACTATTCCTCCCACTGACACCAATGATGGGGCACTATTCCTCCCACTGACACCAATGATGGGACACTATTCCTCCCACTGATACCAATGATGGGGCACTATTCCTCCCACTGACACCAATGATGGGGCACTATTCCTCCCACTGACACCAATGATGGGGCACTATTCCTCCCACTGATACCAATGATGGGGCACTATTCCTCCCACTGACACCAATGATGGGGCACTATTCCTCCCACTGATACCAATGATGGGGCACTATTCCTCCCACTGACACCAATGATGGGGCACTATTCCTCCCACTGATACCAAAGATGGGGCACTATTCCTCCCACTGACACCAATGATGGAGCACTATTCAACCCACTGACACCAATGATGGGGCACTATTCCTCCCACTGATACCAAAGATGGGGCACTATTCAACCCACTGACACCAATGATGGGGCACTATTCCTCCCACTGACACCAATGATGGGCACTATTCCTCCCACTGACACCAATGATGGGCACTATTGGTCCTTTCTTTAGAAAGTGTGGAGACCCCTGACCTAGGCCTGGTGGACCTATAGGCGGAACTGTAGTGGGGCCTGTGGGTGGACCTGTGGGCGGACCTGTAGGCGGGCCTTTGGCAGACCTGTGGGCGGACCTGTAGAGGGGCCTGTGGGTGGACCTGTAGGCGGGCCTGTGGAAAACCTGTGGGTGGATCTGTGGGTGGACCCGTGGGCAGACCTGTAGGTGGACCTGTGGGTGGACCTGTAGGCGGACCTGTGGGAAAACCTGTGGGTGGATCTGTGGGTGGACCCATGGGCGGACCTGTGGGCAGATCTGTGGGCGGACCTGTAGGCGGGCCTGTGGGCAGATCTGTGGGCGGACCTGTGGGCGGGCCTGTGGGCAGACCTGTGGGTGGACCTGTAGGAGGACCTGTGGGAAAACCTGTGGGTGGATCTGTGGGTGGACCCATGGGCGGACCTGTAGGTGGACCTGTGGGTGGACCTGTAGGCGGACCTGTGGGCAGATCTGTGGGCGGACCTGTGGGCGGACCTGTGGGCGGGCCTGTAGACATTTGCATCTGGAGGAATCTTTCCAATTGTTTTTGGATTGTTTGATTCCGGATAACAGATATTCCATTTCGGATTACGGGACGTATTTCCGTTTTGCCAAAATCACACGAATAATTATTTTTACGTTCCAATATTTTTCACCGGAATTCTTTTCCATTCACATTTCGGCTACAATCAGAATTACCATCTTTTTGATCACATTTTTTTTTTTTGCTTCCTATAAGAAAAAAGAAAATGAATAATAATATTTCCTCCTTTTCTTCGTTTCTACAATTCTCTCCACCAAAAATTAAATGTGAAAAATGTTGTTGGAAAATAACAGCTTTTTCCCAAAAACAGAAACTCCCATTTTTTTCCAAAGGAGATCGATTAAAACAAAACTTATTTCTTTATTTAAGGAGAGTGTTTCTTTGGGGGAGGGGCTGTTTGTAAAAGTTTTATTTCATTTTCCTGGTGATTATTTTTCTCATTTTTCTTTTTTTTTCTTTCTATGATAAATAATCAGACTGACGAGGGGCCATTCCATGGAAGAGTACAAGACCAGGGTGCTTGGAGGGGCTCCGATAACCCTCAGAAGCCATTATAGCCCATTGCACCCTAAACACCACCTCAACGCACCCTAAATCCTCCCCGGCTCCGCCCCTCCAGTCTTGCAAAGGTGTACCGGCTCCACCCCTTCAATCTTGCACAGATGTATTGGCTCCTCCCCTTCAGTCTTGCACAGGTGTACCAGCTCCTCCCTTTCAGTCTTGCACAGGTGTAAAGGCTCCTCCCCTTTAGTCTAGCACAGGTGTACCAATTCCTCCCCTTCAGTCTTGCACAGGTGTACCGGCTCCTCCTTTTTTGTCTGGCACGTGCCAGCTCCTCCCCTTCAGTCTTGTACAGGTGTATCGGCTCCTCCCCTTCAGTCTTGCACAGTTGTACTGGCTCCTCCTCTTTTGTCTGGGATGTTCCAGCTCCTCCCCTTCAGTCTTACACAGGTGTGCCGGCTCCTCCCCTTCAGTCTGGCACATGACGGCTCCTCCCCTTCAGTCTTTCAAAGGTGTACTGGCTCCTCCCCTTCAGTTTTACACAGGTGTCCCTGCTCCTCCCCTTCAGTCTTGCACAGGTGTAAAGGCTCCTCCCCTTTAGTCTAGCACAGGTGTACCAACTCCTCCCCTTCAGTCTTGCACAGGTGTACCGGCTCCTCCTTTTTTGTCTGGCACGTGCCAGCTCCTCCCCTTCAGTCTTGTACAGGTGTATCGGCTCCTCCCCTTCAGTCTTGCACAGTTGTACTGGCTCCTCCTCTTTTGTCTGGGATGTTCCAGCTCCTCCCATTCAGTCTTACACAGGTGTGCCGGCTCCTCCCCTTCAGTCTGGCACATGACGGCTCCTCCCCTTCAGTCTTTCAAAGGTGTACTGGCTCCTCCCCTTCAGTTTTACACAGGTGTCCCTGCTCCTCCCCTTCAGTCTTGCACAGGTGTACCAACTCCTCCCCTTCACTCCTGCACAGGTGTACTGGCTCCTCCGCTTTATTCTTGCACAAGTGTACTGGCTCCTCCCCTTCAGTCTTGTACAGGTGTATCGGCTCCTCCCCTTCAGTCTTGCACAGGTGTACCCAGGGGTGGACTGACAACTCATTGGGCCCCTGTGCAATAGGGGATCATGGGGCCCTTGTGTCCTCATCCACACTCAAACCACACCCAAAAAAGCCTGTGAAAGGTACCAGGGGCATCTCATAGGGCCCCCTACTGATCCTGGGCCCTTGGGCAGTGCCCGAATGACCAAATGGTCAGTCCGCCCCTGGGTGTACCTGCGCCTTCCCTTCAGTTTTGATCAGGTGTACTGGCTCCTCCCCTTAAGTCTTGCACAGGTACTGGCTCCTCCTCTTCACTTTTGCACAGGTGTACTGGCTCCTCCCCTTCACTTTTGCACAGGTGTACTGGCTCCTCCCCTTCAGTCTAGCACAGGTGTATCGGCTCCTCCCCTTCAGTCTTGCACAGGTGTATCTGCTCCTCCCCTGGACTGGAATGGCTTCCTCTGATGTCACCGCACACTGGGAGCTTCTCACAATGTGCATTAGAAGCTGCAGCCAGTCAGATAGAGCTCCGCCCCATTTCTTGACTGGAGGACGTCCAGCATCATCTAGCCTGGCTGTCCCATTCCTTCATTGGATTTTACATCTTTCAATCATGGAGGCTCACATGTGGGTGTTTTCTATGCAAATACAGCCTGCCTGGGAACACCCACCCCTCCAGACTGACACCCACCCATCAAGGCATTTTGATATCTGCCTAACTCCTCCCACTACTTGCATCAGGACTGAGGGCTCTTGGGAGGAGTACCTCTGTAGAGGGCTGTGATGTTTACAGGAAGCTCTATACAGCACTCTATCAATCCCTCCCACCAGACATGATCTGCTTGCATTGCATAGAAAAGCACAGAGAGTCAGTGATGATGTCACCGAGCCAAAATAAGTTATGTCATGAAAATGGAAAAGTTTTATTGAAAAAATGTCACTGGCATGTTGATGAGGGGGGAGGGGGAACCAGGGGACCTCAGCTGTAATGTAGACTTCCCATTATCTCCACTGCATGTGGCCAAAATGGTGAAATATTGCAGAAATCTCCCAGCTTTGCTCCTCCCTCCCGCCATAGAATACATGAAGACTTCTTGCAGTTGGCATCATATTATTTTTACCTGACAGAAATTGATTTGATTTGTGGACAGGGGAGGACTGACAACTCATGGGGCCCCCAGGAAATAGGGGATCATGGGGCCCCTGTGTCCTTGCCCAAACTCAAAAAAGCCTGTGAAAAAGGTACCAGGGGCATCTCATGGGGCCCCCTACTGACCCCAGGCCCTCGGGCAGTGCCCGGGTTTCCAAATGGTCAGTCCGCCCCTGTTTGTGGAGTATGGAGCCGTCCCCGACCACCATTGTGTCTTCTCCCTCCCCGACCACCATCGTGTCTTCTCCCTCCCCGACCACCATCATATCTTCTCCCTCCCCGACCACCATCATATCTTCTCCCTCCCCGACCACCATCATGCCTTCTCCCTCCCCGACCACCATCGTGCCTTCTCCCTCCCCGACCACCATCGTGTCTTCTCCCTCCCCGACCACCATCGTGCCTTCTCCCTCCCCGACCACCATTGTGTCTTCTCCCTCCCCGACCACCATCGTGCCTTCTCCCTCCCCGACCACCATCGTGCCTTCTCCCTCCCCGACCACCATCGTGCCTTCTCCCTCCCCGACCACCATCGTGTCTTCTCCCTCCCCGACCACCATCGTGTCTTCTCCCTCCTCGACCACCATCGTGCCTTCTCCCTCCCCGACCACCATCATATCTTCTCCCTCCCCGACCAGCATCGTGTCTTCTCCCTCCCCGACCACCATCGTGCCTTCTCCCTCCCCGACCACCATCGTGTCTTCTCCCTCCCCGAGCACCATCGTGTCTTCTCCCTCCCCGACCACCATCGTGCCTTCTCCCTCCCCGACCACCATCGTGTCTTCTCCCTCCCCGAGCACCATCGTGTCTTCTCCCTCCCCGACCACCATCGTGCCTTCTCCTTCCCCGACCACCATCGTGTCTTCTCCCTCCCCGACCAGCATCGTGCCTTCTCCCTCCCCAACCACCATCGTGCCTTCTCCCTCCCCGACCACCATCGTGTCTTCTCCCTCTCTGACCACCATCGTGCCTTCTCCCTCCCCGACCACCATCGTGTCTTCTCCCTCCCCGACCACCATCGTGCCTTCTCCCTCCTCGACCACCATCGTGCCTTCTCCCTCCCCGACCAGCATCGTGCCTTCTCCCTCCCCGACCACCATCGTGCCTTCTCCCTCCCCGACCAGCATCGTGCCTTCTCCCTCCCCGACCACCATCGTGCCTTCTCCCTCCCCGACCAGCATCGTGCCTTCTCCCTCCCCGACCACCATCGTGCCTTCTCCCTCCCCAACCACCATCGTGCCTTCTCCCTCCCCGACCACCATCGTGTCTTCTCCCTCCCCGACCACCATCGTGTCTTCTCCCTCCCCGACCACCATCATGCCTTCTCCCTCCCCGACCACCATCGTGTCTTCTCCCTCCCCGACCACCATCGTGCCTTCTCCCTCCCCGACCACCATCGCGTCTTCTCCCTCCCCGACCACCATCGTGTCTTCTCCCTCCCCACTGTCACTGGAACAATGTTTTCGGGATCCTCTTCCAGTACATAAGGAATGGCTGTTATTTGTTTAACCCAGCAGGGTGACCTCTTGTGTATGTGACAGGAAGAATGATGGGGCCATGTCAGGTTACATGTAACTACTGTACTGCCGTACTCCATCAGCCAACCTCTGCAGCCGTCTGTCGGCGATCGTTCGTCAAATTGCATCGATCGGTGACCAGCAGTAGATGTTCTTTTTAAATCACTAAAAGGGAACTATGTAGCCAAACATTAGTAGGCATCTGACCATCGCACCAAGATGTGCTTGTCCCATGCCAAAGCCATGGAAATTTATATGGAGTTTCTCTTTCCTCCCATGGCCATTCATACGGAGTTGCCTTCTCCTTGCAGCTGTAACATCTTCCACTCTTCTCTGAAGGCTTTCTACAAATTTTGGAGTTTCTTCGGGAATTTGTGCCCATTTGTGAGGTCAGGCACTGATATTGAATGGGAAGACCTGGCTCTCAGTCAGCGTTCCAATTCATCTCAAAGGTTGTTCGGTAGGGCTGAGGTCAGAGATCTGTGCAGGACACTTGGGTTCCTCCACATCAAACTATGTCTTCATAAAGTTGGCTCTTCTCTTCTGGAAAGACTTTCCACAAATTTTTGAGTTTCTTTGGGAATTTGTGCCCGTTTGTGAGGTCAGGCACTGATATTGAATGGGAAGACCTGGCTCTCAGTCAGCGTTCCAATTCATCTCAAAGGTTGTTCGGTAGGGCTGAGGTCAGAGATCTGTGCAGGACACTTGGGTTCCTCCACATCAAACTATGTCTTCATAAAGTTGGCTCTTCTCTTCTGGAAAGACTTTCCACAAATTTTTGAGTTTCTTTGGGAATTTGTGCCCGTTTGTGAGGTCAGGCACTGATATTGAATGGGAAGAACTGGCTCTCAGTCAGCGTTACAATTCATCTCAAAGGTTGTTCACTAGGGCTGAGGTCAGAGATCTGTGCAGAACACTTGGGTTCCTCCACATCAAGCCATGTCTTCATGGAGTTTGCTGTTCTGGAAAGACTACCCACAAAAGTTTGGAGTATGTCTGTGAAAATGTACAGTATGTCCAATCAGCCAAAGGAACATTTTCAAGTTCAGGTACTGATTTTGGATGAGAAGACCTGGCTCACAATCAATGTTCCAATTCACCACAAAGGTTGTTCAGTAGGGCTGAGGTCAGAGATCTGTGCAGGACACTTGAGTTCCTCCACACCAGACTGGTCAAGCTATGTCTCCATGGAGTTGGCTCTTCTCTTCTGGATTTGGGTGAGCATGTGACCCAATCAAGACACTTTTTCGGAATCTCCCCATGCAACCCCTCCGTTACTCTTTTTTGCCCGGGGATAAAACCCAACCATACAAAGAAATGGGGGGGTACTGAGGTCACATGACCAAAGGAGAAGCATCTCTGGGCCATGTGTTGGCCCCATGATTTTCTACACACCTCTTCCATAAATGAGCTCCAGTTATCTCTCACCTCTGCTGGCATCATTCTGAACTTTAGCCTTGGATGGAGGTGGACTCCAGTCCAGGGTCCCTACAATGGGGGCCCAATCCAAGGTGTGGTCATTGCATCCTCTGTTTGCAGGCCATTGATTATAAACAAATGATATGTAGAGGCAAGGCTGATAGAACATTGATCTCTTGCTGAGGGGGCCGGACCGGTACTGGCTGAGGCCACACTCATCCACATATTAATGCACTGGGTCGGTGAATGGTGCTCCTTCTTTTCTCTGATGAGGCTTCTACAACCCCGAATGGTGCACAGCCGCCATCTTCCTTCACTGCAACCGGTCAGGAGATCTTCATCTCAGCTTAGAGCGGCACTGCGAGGGTTTCTGGATCCTCTAAAGGCACTTATCGCCCAGAGGCAGAGGTGGGCTTCCCCATCACTGTGACTGCTGCAATTGGCGCTCACATGATGTTCATAAACAATGACTGGGTCAGGGGCCGACTGACAACTCATGGGGCCCCCAGGCAATAGGGGATCATGGGGCCCCTGTGTCCTCGCCCACATTCAAACCACACCCATAAAAAGCCCCACCTACATATTGCACTGCCCGCATTACATGCATTCATGCGTTTTAGCAGCCATCCTCCACATATGCCCAGCAGGGCCCATCAGCAAACCAATGCCCAGTTCTTGTCTGCAGATTAAGATCATGGAGATTCCCATTGGCATTGCTGGCCACTGAACACCTTCCAAGGTGGCCATCCATTGACCTGTCAGGTGCCTGAAGGTGTCCAAACCACGCCTCCAGGAGCCTCTGTGGGCCGAATCTGGTTATTGCAGCTCCGCTGAAAAGAAGGTGAATGTCCAGTATATCTCTACTGCAGCATATCCTATATGAGGGGAAGGGAGAGAGGGTGGGTGAGAGAGAGGGGGTGCATTCACTATATTCGCTCTCCCCGGACCCCGCATTCACTATATCCGCTCTCCCCGGACCCCGCATTCACTATATCCGCTCTCCCCGGACCCCGCATTCACTATATCCGCTCTCCCCGGACCCCGCATTCACTATATCCGCTCTCCCCGGACCCCGCATTCACTACATCCCCTCTCCCCGGACCCCGCATTCCCTACATCCACTCTCCCCGGACCCCGCATTCACTATATCCGCTCTCCCCGGACCCCGCATTCACTGTATCCGCCCTCCCCGGACCCCGCATTCACTATATCTGCTTTCCCCGGACCCCGCATTCACTATATCCGCTCTCCCCGGGCCCCGCATTCACTATATCCGCTCTCCCCGGACCCCGCATTCACTGTATCCTCTCTCCCCGGACCCCGCATTCACTATATCCGCTCTCCCCGGACCCCGCATTCACTATATCCGCTCTCCCCGGACCCCGCATTCACTATATCCGCTCTCCCCGGACCCCGCATTCACTATATCCGCTCTCCCCGGACCCCGCATTCACTATATCCGCTCTCCCCGGACCCCGCATTCACTGTATCCGCTCTCCCCGAACCCCTCATTCACTATATCCGCTCTCCCCGAACCCCTCATTCACTATATCCGCTCTCCCCGGACCCCGCATTCACTACATCCGCTCTCCCCGGACCCCGCATTCACTATATCCGCTCTCCCCGGACCCCGCATTCACTGTATCCGCTCTCCCCAGACCCCGCATTCACTATATCCGCTCTCCCCGGACCCCGCATTCACTATATCCGCTCTCCCCGGACCCCGCATTCACTACATCCGCTCTCCCCGGACCCCGCATTCACTACATCCCCTCTCCCCGGACCCCGCATTCCCTACATCCACTCTCCCCGGACCCCGCATTCACTATATCCGCTCTCCCCGGACCCCGCATTCACTGTATCCGCCCTCCCCGGACCCCGCATTCACTATATCCGCTTTCCCCGGACCCCGCATTCACTGTATCCGCTCTCCCCGGGCCCCGCATTCACTATATCCGCTCTCCCCGGACCCCGCATTCACTGTATCCTCTCTCCCCGGACCCCGCATTCACTATATCCGCTCTCCCCGGACCCCGCATTCACTATATCCGCTCTCCCCGGACCCCGCATTCACTATATCCGCTCTCCCCGGACCCCGCATTCACTGTATCCGCTCTCCCCGAACCCCTCATTCACTATATCCGCTCTCCCCAGACCCCGCATTCACTACATCCGCTCTCCCCGGACCCCGCATTCACTATATCCGCCAGAAATGCCAGATATTCTCCTCGACTCCTGGCATTGGTGAAGGTGCAAGAAATATGACCATGTGCCAAGGTGGTGCTGCACAGTGCAAAGTAAATCTATCACTTGGAAAAAGAAGACTCCTGATACTTACCCCCACTCAGTAGTACCCCCAGCTCTGCTGATCCCCCACTGTGTAGTAACCCCCAGCTCTGCTGATCCCCCACTCAGTAGTAACCCCCAGCTCTGCTGATCCCCCACTCAGTAGTAACCCGCAGCTCTGCTGATCTCCCACTCAGTAGTAACCCCCAGCTCTGCTGATCCCCCACTCAGTAGTAACCCCCAGCTCTGCTGATCTCCCACTCAGTAGTAACCCCCAGCTTTGCTGATCCCCCACTCAGTAGTAACCCCCAGCTCTGCTGATCTCCCACTCAGTAGTAAGCCCCAGCTTTGCTGATCCCCCACTCTGTAGTAACCCCCAGCTCTGCTGATTCCCCACTCAGTAGTATCCCCAGCTTTGCTGATCCCCCACTCTTTTGTAACCTCCTGCTCTGCTGATCCCCCACTCAGTCATACCCCCAGCTTTGCTGATCTCCAGCTCTGTAGTAACTCTCAGCTCTGCTGATCCCCCACTCAGTAGTATCCCCAGCTCTGCTGATCCTCCCCCACTTAGTAGTAACCCCCAGCTTTGCTGATCATCCCCCACTCAGTAATCATCCCCAGGTCTCCCGATCCTCTGGTTTCCTGATCCTCCTCTCTCTCAGATCCTCGCTCATCTTCTTCCATAGTGCCCCCATGCTGCACACCAGGTGTGCCGTCTGTTAGTTGCTTCGCTCCAGTCCAGACTCACCTTCCCGCTGCTCCTCACTGCACACCAGATGTGACATCTGCACCAGACACTCCCAGAATATATACACATGAACCAGAAGTTACTGCTGACGTCTTTATGGTTTGCTGGTTGGTCTCCAAGAGATCCTGGAGTATCTCCTACCTCCAATACCTCCAAAACAAAGCTGAATAAAAGCTCCTCACAAAATTCAGGTGCTGTTAGCGAGAGTTTTCACAGACTTCTATGGAGGCTCTGGAGACACTTTGAAGAACCAAGAAAGTGACATGGAGTATAATTTTTGAAGCACAGCAAGCGCAATGTGTGAACAGGACATTCACAGGGCCACGGGGGCTTTGATAGGCATTCAGAGTGCTTTAAAAGTGTGTCCAACGCCACATTTTGAAGCAAGTGCAAACAGGCCCTAGTGGTATAGGAGGGACCACAACACACAACGGGGAACCAGGTACCTGACGTTCCTGGAAATCTCTAATCTGAAGGTTCTGTTGGTGGTCGTAGAAGAAGAGAGAGAAGAGAGAGAAGTGAGGACCTGCAAGAGAGGTAAGTAATAGGCGTTGCCATTTGCAGAAATTTAATTTTTCGAGTGGTGGCCCAGAAACATGATAGTTAGGTCTGGATGAGAAGCAGACGGCCCGGACAGTCAGGCCGTGTTTCCGAAAGTACTTCAAAATGTTCTCCTTGGCCAAAGCGTACCTTTAAATGCAGCAATAAATGAAATGGCATGAATGTCACTCCACTTCCTCAAACTCAATCTTTCCAAAACTGAGCTCTTAGTATTCCCTCCAGCCTGTGCCCCCACCCCCCGACTTCTCCATCAAGATCAATATCACAACCATCAGTCCCTCCCCTCATGCCAGGGTACTAGGTGTCCAATCACTGTCCAAATCTTGTAGACTTCACCTCCGCAACATCTGCAACCTCCGCAACATCTCCAACCTCCGCTACATCTCCAACCTCCGCAACATCTTCGACCTCCATAACATCTCCAACCTCCACAATATCTCCAACCTCCGCAACATCTCCAACCTCCGCAACATCTCCGACCTCCATAACATCTCCAACCTCTGCAACATCTCCAACCTCCGCAACATCTTCGACCTCCATAACATCTCCAACCTCCACAACATCTCCAACCTCCGCAACATCTCCAACCTCCGCTACATCTCCAACCTCCGCAACATCTTCGACCTCCATAACATCTCCAACCTCCACAATATCTCCAACCTCCGCAACATCTCCAACCTCCGCAACATCTCCGACCTCCATAACATCTCCAACCTCTGCAACATCTCCAACCTCCGCAACATCTCCAACCTCCGCAACATCTCCGACCTCCATAACATCTCCAACCTCTGCAACATCTCCAACCTCCGCAACATCTCCAACCTCCGCAACATCTCCAACCTCCGCAACATCTTCGACCTCCATAACATCTCCAACCTCCACAACATCTCCAACCTCCGCAACATCTCCAACCTCCGCAACATCTCCGACCTCCATAACATCTCCAACCTCAGCAACATCTCCAACCTCCGCAACATCTCCAACCTCCGCAACATCTCCAAGATACGCCCGTTCCTAACCTCGGAAACCACTAAGCAACTTATTCACTCCCTTGTTATATCTCGCCTCAACTATTGTAACTGCCTCCTCATTGGCCGACCTCATCGCAGGCTATCCCCTCTTCAGTCATCATGAATGCTGCTGCCAGACTCATCCACCTTACTAACTGTTCTATATCTGCCACCCCCCTCTACCAATCCCTCCACTGGCCTCCACTCAGTTCCCTCCTTCCCTCTCTGCCAATCCCTCCACTGGCCTCCACTTAGTGTCCTCCACCCCTCTCTGCCAATCCCTCCACTGGCCTCCACTCAGTGTCCTCCACCCCTCTCTGCCAATCCCTCCACTGGCCTCCATTCAGTGTCCTCCACCCCTCTCTGCCAATCCCTCCACTGGCCTCCACTCAGTGTCCTCCACCCCTATCTGCCAATCCCTCCACTGGCCTCCACTCAGTGTCCTCCACCCCTCTCTGCCAATCCCTCCACTGGCCTCCATTCAGTGTCCTCCACCCCTCTCTGCCGATCCCTCCACTGGCCTCCATTCAGTGTCCTCCACCCCTCTCTGCCGATCCCTCCACTGGCCTCCATTCAGTGTCCTCCACCCCTCTCTGCCAATCCCTCCACTGGCCTCCACTCAGTGTCCTCCACCCCTCTCTGCCAATCCCTCCACTGGCCTCCACTCAGTGTCCTCCACCCCTCTCTGCCAATCCCTCCACTGGCTTCCCATTGCCCAACGGATAAAATTCAAAACACTAACAATAATGTATAAAGCCATTTATAACTCCGCGCCAAATTACATCACCGATCTTGTCTCCAAATATCACCCAAACCGTACTCTCCGCTCCTCGCAAGACCTCCTGATTTCTAGCTCCCTTGTCTCCTCCTCCCATGCTCGTCTCCAGGACTTCTCCAGAGCTTCCCCCATCCTCTGGAACTCTCTACCCCAATCTATCAGACTATCGCCTACTCTGCCCACTATTAGGGGATCTCTGAAAACTGATCTCTTCAGGGAAGCCTATCCTGCCCTCAGCTAATACTGGAATCTTCTACTCTTCCTACCAGTCCATCCCCCACAGTTACTACCTTTTGTACCACTAACCCCTCCCTCTTAGATTGTAAGCTCCCGGGATCAGCCCCTCCCTCTTAGATTGTAAGCTCCCAGGATCAGGCCCTCCTATCCCTCTTGTATTGATCTGTATTGTTGCTGTATTGTCTCCCGTTATATTGTACAGCGCTGAGCACACTGTTGGCGCCATAAATCCTGTATAATAATAATGATAATAACATTTTCACGGCTGGGAGGGACCACAACACACAACGGGGACCAGATACTTGACGTACCTGGAAGTCTCTAACCTGAAGGTTCTGTTGGTGGTCGTAGAAGAAGAGAGAGAAGAGGGGACCCACAAGAGAGGTAAGTAATAGGCGTTGAAAAATTTCATTTTTCGAGTGGTGGCCCAGAAACATGGCCTGGATGAGAAGCAGACGACATGGACAGTCAGGCCGTGTTTCCGAAAGTACTTCAAAATGTTCTCCTTGGCCAAAGCGTACCTTTAAATGCGACATTTTCACGGCTGACTGGAGCGTGGCCTTAAGTCCTCATAATGTGTCATCTAATGGTCTCTCGTATATCCGCAGTTGACTTTAAAAAGCTTTCCAGCCCCTCCAATCTTTCATCTCGGCCCTTTGAGGCTCAGATGTCTCTCTTCAGACGTTTCCACTCACATGTCCATCACCGCCAGTGACAGGCATTTTCCTGACCTTATATTCACCTAAATATGACCGCTTTCCAGCCCTTTATTCCCATCGCTGGATTCAGGAAGGAGAGAAGCTCCTGAGAGACACTCCCAGAACCAGAACATTCCAGAACCAGAAAATCAAACAATCAAGGCCCTCAAACTGGTGACCTCACATGAGGTCCGCGAGCTCCTTCTCTGCCCTCAGAGGTGTCAAAGATAAACTCCAGGCAAACAGCTAACAGATGAAATACATTTCTGTCCATCCAGTCCTAGGCTTTACACAGCTCTGCCGCACAGCATTCGTCCATGCTGCAGACAAAACAAAACTTTAGCTGGGGGGTTTCTGCTTTTAAAGAAAAAACTTTTTCCCAGGAGGCCTCACCATTCTGGGCTAGGCCATGCTCCAGCGACACCCTGGGACAATCTTGTCACATATCCCAAGAGGCCCCGCCCCCTACTGCCATTGTGGCCTAGGCCATGCTCCAGCGACACCCTGGGACAATCTTGTCACATATCCCAGGATGCCCCGCCCCCTACTGCCATTCTGGGCTAGGCCATGCTCCAGCGACACCCTGGGACAATCTTGTCACATATCCCAAGAGGCCCCGCCCCCTACTGCCATTCTGGGCTAGGCCATGCTCCCGGGATACCCTGGGACAATCTTGTCACATATCCCAAGAGGCCCCGCCCCCTACTGCCATTGTGGCCTAGGCCATGCTCAAGCGACACCCTGGGACAATCTTGTCACATATCCCAGGATGCCCCGCCCCCTACTGCCATTCTGTCATTCACACAGCAGCTGGGAAGCAGAACCACTTTGGGGCTGGGAAACAGAACCACATCGGGGCTGGGAAGTAGAACCACATCGGGCTGGGAAGCAGAACCACATCGAGGCTGGGAAACAGAACCACATTGGGGCTGGGAAACAGAACCACATTGGGGCTGGGAAACAGAACCACATCGGGGCTGGGAAGCAGAACCATATCGGGGCTGGGAAAAAGAACCACTT
Source organism: Staurois parvus (assembly GCF_062004578.1). Classification (NCBI taxonomy): domain Eukaryota; kingdom Metazoa; phylum Chordata; class Amphibia; order Anura; family Ranidae; genus Staurois; species Staurois parvus. Next base: position 69,122 of record NW_028319168.1, on the reverse strand, counting down.
TGGGGCTGGGAAACAGAACCACATCGGGTCTGGGAAGCAGAACCACATCGGGGTTGGGAAACAGAACCACATCGGGGCTGGGAAGCAGAACCATATCGGGGCTGGGAAAAAGAACCACATCGAGGCTGGGAAGCAGAACTACATCGGGCTGGGAAACAGAACCACATCGAGGCTGGGAAGCAGAACCACATCGAGGCTGGGAAGCAGAACCACATCGAGGCTGGGAAGCAGAACCACATCGAGGCTGGGAAACAGAACCCATCGGGGCTGGGAAACAGAACCACATCGGGGCTGGGAAACAGAACCACATGGAGGCTGGGAAGCAGAACCACATCGGGGCTGGGAAGCAGAACCACATCGGTGCTGAAGGCAGGATAGGCATCCCTGAGGAGGTTTCGGAGAATTTCAGAAATCACCTAAAATTGGAAAAATAAATAAAATGATTTTAGTGGGTTTTTGAAATTGTGTCTTATAATATCGTGTGACATAAAACACTGGAACTCCCACCATTGTATTCTCCATGGTGTCTGCTTATAAAAAAATATATTGTGTAACATTTCGGGGGTTACACCCGATCCTCAGGACTAAGATGGGTTTTTTGTTTCTTTGTTATTTTTTTAAACATGTGCAAAACAATGCAACAATGGCTCTGGGGGCGAAAGGTTCAGCTCGCGGCGATGGCGTGTGACCCCCTCTAGGCGATCGTCCCTTCTCTCCCTAAATAGCGGTTTTTATTTTTTTTTAACTTCTTAAAAAAAACATTAAGAGGGGTTAAGCCATAGCTCCCAACTGTCCCTGATTTCGAGGGACTGTCCCTGATTTCAAGGGACTGTCTCTGATTTTGAGGGACTGTCCCTGATTTCGAGGGACTGTCCCTGATTTCGAGGGACTGTCCCTGATTTCCAGGGGATGTCTCTGATTTCGAGGGACTGTCTCTGATTTAGAGGGACTGTCCCTGATTTCGAGGGACTGTCCCTGATTTCGAGGGACTGTCCCTGATTTCAAGGGACTGTCTCTGATTTCGAGGGACTGTCTCTGATTTCGAGGGACTGTCCCTGATTACGAGGGACTGTCCCTGATTTCGAGGGACTGTCTCTGATTTCGAGGGACTGTCTCTGATTTCGAGGGACTGTCCCTGATTTGAAACAAAGTCCCTCTGTCCCTCCTTCCTCCTCATTGGTCCCTCTTATCTATATAGATGTATATAAAATGTACTTTTTATCTTTCAAAAAGTGTTTCCCGGAGCTAAACCTTTCATCCATTTTCTAAACTGTTACATTTGTAAATTTCAAGTAGCAGGGGGCGTGGCAGGGGGTGTGTCTTGTGCCTACATACCTTTTCTAATAGGTGTCCCTGGTTCCTATCTCAAAAAGTTGGGAGGTGTGGGGGGTTAGCCCGCCAGCTGAACCTGGAATAAGCGGCGCCACCCGATGACGTCACAAGGCAAGGGCTGGCAAAACAGAAGAGGATCTCAGCGGTACAACGCTGGATCTGGTGAGCATCTGAATTGTGCAGAAGACAACCGCTGGTACCGACATTGGACACCTATAGACATCGATCGCCTACCGACATCAACCAGCTACAGACATCGATCGCCTACCGACATCAATCAGCTACAGACATCGATCGCCTACCGACATCAATCAGCTACAGACATCGATCGCCTACCGACATCAACCAGCTACAGACATCGATCGCCTACCGACATCAATCAGCTACAGACATCGATCGCCTACCGACATCAACCAGCTACAGACATCGATCGCCTACCGACATCAATCAGCTACAGACATCGATCATCTACCGACATTGATCAGCTACAGACATCGATCATCTACCGACATTGATCAGCTACAGACATCGATCATCTACCGACATTGATCAGCTACTGACATCAATCAGCTACAGACATTGATCACTTTCCAACATCGATCATTTACTGACATTGATCACCTACAGACATCGATCACCTACAGACATTGGAAACCTACTGACATCAATCACCTACAGACATCGATTATTTACTGACATCGCTCACCTATCAACATCAATCACCTACAGACATCGATCACCTACAGACATCGATCACCTACTGACATCGATCACCTACCAACATCGATCACCTACAGACATCAGCTACACAGTTTGTTGTCGGGCCCCGGGGCCCTGCCTTCTGTGCGGATCATATAGCCGACCTGGGGGCTCGTCTACAGATGGTTCATATACCGCCTGACCTTATCTGCACATGGGAGGGGGGACCATCGCTACAGGAAGGACACCTACCGTCATCGATCAACGACTGATATCGATCACCTACCAACATTGATCACATTCCGACTGACATCGATCACCTACTGACATCGATCACCTACTGACATCGGGCACCTATATACATTGATCACCTACCGACATCGATCACCTACAGACATCGATCACCTACTGACATCGATCACCTACTGACATCGATCACCTACTGACATCGGGCACCTATATACACTGATCACCTACCGACATCGATCACCTACAGACATCGATCACTTACTGACGTCAGGCACCTACCGACATCGATCACCTACTGACATCGATCACCTACTGACATCGATCACCTACCGACATCGATCACCTACTGACATCAATCACCTACCGACATTGATCATCTACCGACATCGATCACCTACAGACATCGATCACTTACCGACATCGATCACCTACCGACATCGATCACCTACTGACATCAATCACCTACCGACATTGATCATCTACCGACATCGATCACCTACAGACATCGATCACTTACCGACATCGATCACCTACCGACATCGATCACCTACCGACATCGATCACCTACTGACATCAATCACCTACCGACATTGATCATCTACCGACATCGATCACCTACAGACATCGATCACCTACAGACATCGATCACCTACCGACATCGATCACCTACCGACATCGATCACCTACGGACATCAATCACTTACAGACATCAATCACCTACAGACATCAATCACCTACAGACATCGATCATCTACAGACATCGATCACCTACCGACATCGATCACCTACAGACATCGATCACCTACCAACATCGATCACCTACCGACATCGATCACCTACCGACATCGATCACCTACAGACATCGATCACCTACCGATATCGATCACCTACCGACATCGATCACCTACAGACATCGATCACCTACAGACATCAATCACTTACAGACATCGATCACCTACAGACATCGATCACCTACAGACATCGATCACCTACCAACATCGATCACCTACCGACATCGATCACCTACAGACATCGATCACCTACAGACATCGATCACCTACCGACATCGATCACCTACAGACATCGATCACCTACAGACATCGATCACCTACCGACATCGATCACCTACCGACATCGATCACCTACAGACATCGATCACCTACAGACATCAATCACCTACAGACATCAATCACCTACCGACATCAATCACTTACAGACATCAATCACCTACAGACATCAATCACTTACAGACATCGATCACCTACAGACATCGATCACCTACAGACATCGATCACCTACAGACATCGATCACCTACAGACATCAATCACTTACAGACATCGATCACCTACAGACATCGATCACCTACAGACATCAATCACCTACAGACATCGATCACCTACAGACATCAATCACCTACAGACATCGATCACCTACAGACATCGATCACCTACAGACATCAATCACTTACAGACATCGATCACCTACAGACATCGATCACCTACAGACATCAATCACCTACAGACATCGATCACCTACAGACATCGATCACCTACAGACATCAATCACCTACAGACATCGATCACCTACCGACATCAATCACTTACAGACATCAATCACCTACAGACATCGATCACCTACCAACATCGATCACCTACCGACATCGATCACCTACAGACATCGATCACCTACAGACATCAATCACCTACCGACATCAATCACTTACAGACATCAATCACCTACAGACATCGATCACCTACAGACATCGATCACCTACAGACATCGATCACCTACAGACATCGATCACCTACAGACATCAATCACCTACCAACATCGATCACCTACAGACATCAATCACCTACAGACATCGATCACCTACAGACATCGATCACCTACAGACATCAATCACCTACAGACATCGATCACCTACCGACATCAATCACTTACAGACATCAATCACCTACAGACATCGATCACCTACCAACATCGATCACCTACCGACATCGATCACTTACAGACATCAATCACCTACAGACATCGATCACCTACCAACATCGATCACCTACCGACATCGATCACTTACAGACATCAATCACCTACAGACATCGATCACCTACAGACATCGATCACCTACCGACATCAATCACTTACAGACATCAATCACCTACAGACATCGATCACCTACCGACATCGATCACCTACAGACATCGATCACCTACAGACATCAATCACCTACCGACATCGATCACCTACAGACATCGATCACCTACAGACATCGATCACCTACCAACATCGATCACTTACAGACATCAATCACCTACAGACATCGATCACCTACCAACATCGATCACCTACCAACATCGATCACCTACAGACATCGATCACCTACCAACATCGATCACTTACAGACATCAATCACCTACAGACATCAATCACCTACAGACATCGATCACCTACCAACATCGATCACTTACAGACATCAATCACCTACCAACATCAATCACTTACAGACATCAATCACCTACAGACATCGATCACCTACCAACATCGATCACCTACCGACATCGATCACTTACAGACATCAATCACTTACAGACATCGATCACCTACAGACATCAATCACTTACAGACATCAATCACCTACAGACATCGATCACCTACCGACAGCGATCACCTACCAACATCGATCACCTACTGACATCAATCACCTACAGACATCGATCACCTACAGACATCAATCACCTACAGACATTGATCACCTACAGACATCGATCACCTACCGACATCGATCACCTACAGACATCAATCACCTACAGACATCAATCACTTACAGACATCGATCACCTACAGACATCGATCACCTACAGACATCAATCACCTACCGACATCGATCACCTACAGACATCGATCACCTACCGACATCAATCACTTACAGACATCAATCACTTACAGACATCAATCACCTACAGACATCGATCACTTACAGACATCAATCACTTGCAGACATCAATCACCTACAGACATCGATCACCTACAGACATCGATCACCTACCAACATCGATCACTTACAGACATCAATCACCTACAGACATCGATCACCTACCAACATCGATCACCTACCAACATCGATCACCTACAGACATCGATCACTTACAGACATCGATCACCTACAGACATCGATCACCTACCAACATCGATCACCTACCAACATCGATCACCTACAACCACCGGTAAGCAGAGGTTTAGTAACATGGGGGGCTGAAGATCTGCCTCCAGTATATCGGAACAGGAAATGTGTTTCTGGCAGGATCACCAGGTGAAAATGAAGGAAAAAATGACAAATGAAGACTAATGCAGCCGCCACATCTAAGGATGTCGCAATAATAACATTTTTTTATATAATTTTTGTTCTGGACTTAAGATCGTCTCTAACTTTTTTTTTTTTTTTCAAAAAGCAATTACCCCCCCAGTCCCCCTCCCCCCCCCCCCATGGCAGCTTCTGGGAAGAGCGATTTCCTGTGTCGCCGGGCACTGCGCAGCTTCCAGTGTCCCCGGACCTGTTGCAGCCTGCAGAGGCCACCCAGCCATCCATCCCATGGATCCCGGCGCACATACATGGAGAAGGAATGCCGCGATGACGTCACAAGAACTATGACTGACTCATGTCGGGGGAGGAGAGAAATACAAAAGTCTTTGTTGTGGAACCAATAATTGGAAGGCTTGAGCCTTGTAATTACTGAGAAGAACAAGAAAAAAAAAGAATCCTGCCTGGGATCGGTGCTCGGGGCGGCAGACTGGCAGGGGCAGCAGACTGGCAGTGGTGGCAGGGGCGGCAGGGGCAGCAGACTGGCAGGGGCGGCATACTGACAGGGGTGGCGGACTGACAGTGGTGGCAGGGGCAGCAGACTGGCAGGGGCGGCAGGGGCAGCAGACTGGCAGGGGCGGCATACTGGCAGGGGGGGCAGACTGGCAGGGGCGGCATACTGGCAGGGGTGGCAGACTGGCAGGGGGGCAGACTGGCAGTGGTGGCAGGGGCGGAAGTGGCAGCAGACTGGCAGGGGCGACAGGGGCAGGCAGGTGTGGCAGGGGCAGCAGACTGGCAGTGGTGGCAGGGGCGGCAGGGGCAGCAGACTGGCAGTGGTGGCAGGGGCAGCAGGGGCAGCAGACTAGCAGGGGCGACAGGGGCAGGCAGGTGTGGCAGGGGCAGCAGACTAGCAGGGGCGACAGGGGCAGGCAGGTGTGGCAGGGGCGGCAGACTGGCAGGGGCGGCAGACTGGCAGGGGCAGCAGACTGGCAGTGGTGGCAGGGGCGGCAGGGGCAGCAGACTGGCAGGGGCGGCATACTGACAGGGGTGGCGGACTGACAGTGGTGGCAGGGGCAGCAGACTGGCAGGGGCGGCAGGGGCAGCAGACTGGCAGGGGTGGCAGACTGGCAGGGGCGGCATACTGGCAGGGGTGGCAGGGGTGGCAGGGGCAGCAGACTGGCAGGGGCGACAGGGGCAGGCAGGTGTGGCAGGGGCGGCAGACTGGCAGGGGTGGCAGACTGGCAGGGGCGGCAGACTGGCAGGGGTGGTAGGGGCAGGCAGGTGTGGCAGGGGCGGCAGACTGGCAGGGGTGGCAAACCAGGGGTGGCAGGGGCAAGCAGGGGCAGGCTGGTGTGGCAGGGGCGGCAGACTGGCAGGGGTGGCAGGGGCGGCAGGGGCACTGGGGAAGCCTGCGGGCGAGGCATGACCAGACGTTCCGACAGACCATGTCCAGACCAATGCTGATTGCAGGCAGGAAGAATCCCACCAATGGCGGCCCCTCACATGACATGGCGGAGGCTGGTACCGGCCCGCAGGAACATGTCGGCGGCACACGCCGGGCCTCACAGGGTTAAATAGTTGTGGTCAATTACACATAGTTTGTTGTCGGGCCCCGGGGCCCTGCCTTCTGTGCGGATCATATAGCCGACCTGGGGGCTCGTCTACAGACGATTCATATACCGCCTGACCTTATCTGCACATGGGGGGGGGGGACCATCGCTACAGGAAGGACACCTACCGTCATCGATCAATGACTGACATCGATCACCTACCAACATCGACCACCTACTGACATCGATCACCTATGGAAACCATTCCAGGAGAAGTAGATTCTGTAATAGAAATGCTGCAGAGGAGGAGATTCACTAACACTGGAGATCTCAGAATCTGCACAGCAGCCAATCAGCTTCTACCTTCAGCTGGTTCAGTGAAGCTTTGACAATAAAACCTGGAAGTTGATTGGTTCCTGTGCAGTTTTAGTAACTCTCCCCCAATTGTATTTACAATGTGAGAATGAGATCGCTTCATCCTAATGACATCACACAGCAGCTCTATACAGCGCCCCCTATATGTGTCACAGGGCCCCCCCCCCCCCCGGGCTGTATGTAGGGAAATGTTACTTATCATGGATGGGCGGGGATTACATTCCAGGCCTGGAGAGTGTTACATTGTTCCAGCTTGGACCAACTATGTGTATAGACGCAGATACTACACTGCTACTACACCTCCTACTACACCCCTACCATACTACTACACCCCTACTACACCCCTAATACACCTCTACTACACCTCCTACCATACTGCTACTACACCTCCTACTACACCCCTAATACACCCCTAATACACCTCTACTACACCTCCTACCATACTGCTACTACACCTCCTACTACACCCCTACCATACTACTACACCCCTACTACACCCCTAATACACCTCTACTACACCTCCTACCATACTGCTACTACACCGCTACTACACCTCCTACTACACCCCTAATACACCTCTACTACACCTCCTACCATACTGCTACTACACCTCCTACTACACCCCTAATACACCCCTACCATACTTCTACTACACCTCCTACCATACTGCTACTACACCTCCTACTACACCCCTAATACACCCCTACCACACTTCTACTACACCTCCTACCATACTGCTACTACACCGCTACTACACCTCCTACTACACCCCTAATACACCTCTACTACACCTCCTACCATACTGCTACTACACCTCCTACTACACCCCTAATACACCCCTAATACACCTCTACTACACCTCCTACCATACTGCTACTACACCTCCTACTACACCCCTAATACACCCCTAATACACCTCTACTACACCTCCTACCATACTGCTACTACACCTCCTACTACACCCCTACTACACCCCTACCACACTTCTACTACACTTCTACTACACCTCTACTACACCTCTACTGCATCTCCAATACACCCCTAATACACCCCTACCATACTGCTACTACACCCCTACCACACCTCCTACTACACCCCTAATACACCCCTACCACACCTCCTACTACACCCCTAATACACCCCTACCATACTTCTACTACACCGCTACTACACCTCTACTACACCACTAATACACCCCTACCATAATTCTATTACACCCCTACTACACCTCTATTACACCTCTATTACACCCCTACCATACTTCTACTTCACCTCCTACTACACCCCTACTACACCTCTACTACACCTCCTACTACACCCCTACCATACGTCTACTACACCCCTACCACACTACTACTACACCCCTACTACACCGCTACTGCACCTCCTACTACATCCCTACCACACTACTACTACACCCCAACTACACCACTACTGCACCTCCTACTACACCCCTACCACACTACTACACCTCTACTACACCCCTAATACACCCCTACCATAATTCTATTACACCCCTACTACACCTCTATTACACTTCTATTACACCCCTACCATACTTCTACTTCACCTCCTACTACACCCCTACTACACCTCTACTACACCTCCCACTACAACCCTACCATACGTCTACTACACCCCTACCACACTACTACTACACCGCTACTGCATCTCCTACTACACCCCTACCACACTACTACTGCACCTCCTACTACACCCCTACTACGCCTCTACTACACTCCTACCACACTGCTACTACACCCATACCACACTGCTACTACATCCCTACTAAACCCCTACCACACTACTACTGCACCCCTACTACACCGCTACTGCACCTCCTACTACACCCCTACTACACCTCTACTACATCCCTACCATACTGCTACTACACCTCTACTACACTGCTACTTCACCTCTAATACACCCCTACTTCACAATTTCTTCACCTCCACCACACTGCTACTACATACCTACTAAAGCCTTACCACACTACTACTGCACCTCCTACTACACCTCTATTACACCCCTACCACACTACTACTGCACCCCTACTACACCTCTATTATACCCCTACCACACTACTACTGCACCTCCTACTACACCTCTATTACACCCCTACCACACTACTACTGCACCCCTACTACACCTGTACTACACCTTTATTACACACCTACCATACTGCTACTACACTCCTACTACACTGCTACTGCACCTCAAATACACCCCTACTGCACCATTTCTACACCGCTACTACACTCCTACCACACTGCTACTACACCCCTTCTACACCTTCAACACACCCCTACTACACCCCTACTACACCTCTACTACACTCCTACTACACTCCTACTAGACCGTTACTGTACCATTACTTCACCACTACTACACGATTATTACACCCCTACAACCTGTTTGTTTTCCGCACTGTAGGTGGCGCTTAAATGGAGTGATATCAGTGCGGAGAGGAACTCCAATAGAAACAACTCTTCTCTGTAGTTTCCCGGTCCAATGGAGCAGCGTTCTGATTGGCTATGCTACGCCCATGTGACCCTCGGTGTCCATCTTGGGTCAGCAGGGTCTTTTTAAGTCCCCACCCCCAGGTTTTGGCGCACTTCTTGTGTGTAGGTAGTATAGGAAGAAACTCCACTTGTTTGGGAAAGTAACTAGCAGTAGGGAGAGGTCCCTGATGAGGAGGGATAGATTAGGACCTCACTATCCTGGCAAGGAGCTTACTTCTTGGGAGTGGCCAGGCTGCACTCCGCCCCCTGAAACAAACACTGTCGGCACCTCTCCTCTGACACACTATACTGCCCCAAGTATTGAACCACCGCCCTTCCCCCGTACATGACCTTTAATGGCCCCCCAGTCTTAGTCCGTAGGGTTCAATATTGAGTTGGCCCCACCCTTTCCCCGCACATGACCTTTAATGGCCCCCCAGACTTAGTCCGTAGGGTTCAATATTGAGTTGGCCCCGCCCTTCCCCCCACACATGACCTTTAATGGCCCCCCAGACTTAGTCCGTAGGGTTCAATATTGAGTTGGCCCCACCATTTCCCCGCACATGACCTTTAATGGCCCCCCAGTCTTAGTCCGTAGGGTTCAATATTGAGTTGGCCCCGCCCTTTCCACGTACATGACCTTTAATGGCCTCCCAGTCTTAGTCCGTAGGGTTCAATATTGAGTTGGCCCCGCCCTTTCCACGCACATGACCTTTAATGGCCTCCCAGTCTTAGTCCGTAGGGTTCAATATTCAGTTGGCCCCGCCCTTCCCACACACATGACCTTTAATGGCCTCCCAGTCTTAGTCCGTAGGGTTCAATATTGAGTTGGCCCCGCCCTTTGCAGCTATAACAGCTTCAACTCTTCTGGGAAGGCCGTCCACAAGGTTTAGGAGGGTGTCTATGGGAAGGTTGGACCATTCTTCCAGAAGCACATTTGTCAGGTCAGGCACTGATGTCGGGGGAGGAGGCCTGGCTCGCAGTCTCCGCTCTAATTCATCCCAAAGGTGTTCTATGGGGTTGAGGTCAGGACTCTGTGCAGGACAGTCAAGTTCCTCCACCCCAAACTGGCTCCTCCATGTCTTTATGGACCTTGCTTTGTGCACTGGTGGGCAGTCATGTTGGAACAGGAAGGGGCCATCCCCAAACTCTTCCCACAAAGGTGGGAGCATGAAATTGTCCGAAATGTCACCTTAAGAGTTCCCTTCACTGGAACTAGGGGGCCAAGTACAAGCCCTGAAAAACAACCCCCACACCATAATCCCCCCTCCACCAAACTCTACACTTGGCACAATGCAGTCAGGCAAGTACTGTTCTCCTGGTAGCTGCCAAAGCCAGACACGTCCATTTATTTGCCAGAGAAGCGTGATTGGTCCCTCCAGAGAACACGCCTACGCTGCTCTAGAGTCCAGTGGCGGCGTGCTTTACACCACGGCATCCGACGCTTTGCATTGCACTTGGTGATGGAAGGCTTGGATGCAGCTGCTCAGCCATGGAAACCCATTCCATGAAGCTCTCTACACACTGTTGTTGGGCTCATCTGAAGGCCACACCAAGTTTGGAGGTCTTTAGCTATTGACTCTGCAGACAGTTGGTGACTTCTGCGCACTGTGCGCTTCAGCATGCGCTGACCCCGCCCTGTCATGTGACGTGGCCTACCACTTGGTGGCTGAGTGGCTGTTGTTCCCAGTGGCTTCCACTTTGTTATAATCCCACTAACAGCTGAGCGTGGAATATTTAGTAGGACGTCTCTGGTAACTTGCTTTCTTTACAAAGGGATGCTAAGCCCGGTCCCCATCTGTGTGGGACGCGATTTGCGGGGACACAAGAGCCCGTTCATTTGAATGGATTCCCGCTCCCCGGGACACGCAGGGAAGACGTCGCTGCACTCCTTCGGAAATCGCACCCGAGGTTCCCAGTGCAGGCGGCTGCCATTAACTCTGCGGGTCCCGCATTCCTCTGTGTGGGTGGTGCGGCTGCAGGTATGTGTGCGACACCCACAGAGAACCAAGCATACACCCCACTCCATCCTCATTCCTCACTCCATCCTCATTCCTCACTCCGTCATCATTCCTCACTCCATCCTCATTCCTCACTCCATCCTCATTCCTCACTCCATCCTCATTCCTCACTCCATCCTCATTCCTCACTCCACCCTCATTCCTCACTCCGTCCTCATTCCTCACTCCTCACTCCGTCCTCATTCCTCACTCCGTCATCATTCCTCACTCCATCATCATTCCTCACTCCATCCTCATTCCTCACTCCATCATCATTCCTCACTCCATCATCATTCCTCACTCCGTCCTCATTCCTCACTCCGTCCTCATTCCTCACTCCGTCATCATTCCTCACTCCATCCTCATTCCTCACTCCATCTTCATTCCTCACTCCATCATCATTCCTCACTCCATCCTCATTCCTCACTCCATCCTCATTCCTCACTCCGTCATCATTCCTCACTCCGTCATCATTCCTCACTCCGTCATCATTCCTCACTCCATCCTCATTCCTCACTCCATCCTTATTCCCCACTCCATCATCATTCCTCCCTCCATCCTCATTCCTCACTACATCATCATTCATCACTCCATCCCAATTCCTCACTACATCATCATTCCTCCCTCCATCCTCATTCCTCACTCCATCTTCATTCATCACTCCATCCCAATTCCTCACTACATCATCATTCCTCACTCCATCCTCATTCCTCACTCCATCCTCATTCCTCACTCCGTCATCATTCCTCACTCCATCCCAATTCCTCACTCCATCATCATTCCTCACTCCATCCTCATTCCTCACTCCATCCTCATTCCTCACTCCATCCTCATTCCTCACTCCATCCTCATTCCTCACTCCGTCATCATTCCTCACTCCATCCCAATTCCTCACTCCATCATCATTCCTCACTCCATCCCAATTCCTCACTCCATCCTCATTCCTCACTCCATCCCAATTCCTCACTCCATCCTCATTCCTCACTCCGTTATCATTCCTCACTCCGTCATCATTCCTCACTCCATCCCAATTCCTCACTCCATCATCATTCCTCACTCCATCCTCATTCCTCACTCCGTCATCATTCCTCACTCCATCCCAATTCCTCACTCCATCCTCATTCCTCACTCCATCTTCATTCCCCACTCCATCATCATTCCTCACTCCATCATCATTCCTCACTCCATCCCAATTCCTCACTCCATCCTCTTTCCTCACTCCATCTTTTTTCATCACTCCACCTAAAACTAAAAAGACTCTCGGCGAGATATACGGACACACCTAGGGGGGATTTACTTAAAATGGGGGGGGGGATCGGTTGCAGTCCTGCATGGGAACCAATCAGCTTCCAGGTTTTATTGCTAAAGCTTCATTGAACAAGGGAGAAGCTGATTGGCTCCCATGCACAGCCACATTCTGCACTCTCTGGTTTTAGTAAATCACCCCCAATGTGACAACACACAAGGAATCCTGATTGGCTGGCTGACCTATGACCTGCCACTAGGACGCGCCGAATGAGGAAGCGTAGTCCCAACGTTGGACGTGCAGAGACCTTCGTGTAGAAGTCAGAAGAGCCGATTGGTTCCTGTTTGTGGTGGAAGCGGCTGAATGAAGCCGACCTCCCGGCCAGTCCTGCATGCTGGGACCAGGTCAATGTAGAAGACTGAATCAGATGGAATCTTGGGGTTGGTATTGGACAGCAGAGAGGAGCGCTCCTCCCCGACCACAACTTTCCAACCTTCCATGGTCCTGGACAAGGCAAAGAGCCGCCATGTTTAGAAAGCACTTTAGAAGTCGTCATGCCGAGGCCGGGACCGGGGCCCGAGGACTGCAAACATCACATTCATATCTGCGCTCCGAGATTCTGTGCCGTCGGCACTTGTCTGCCATATATTCATCACAAGAAACTGTGAGGACTTCCCAGATACTCAGAATTGTGAGGACTTCCCAGATACTCAGAATTGTGAGGACTTCCCAGATACTCAGAACTCTGAGGACTTCCCAGATACAGAGAACTGTGAGGACTTCCCAGATACTCAGAACTGTGAGGACTTCCCAGATACTCAGAACTGTGAGGACTTCCCAGATACTCAGAACTGTGAGGACTTCCCAGATACTCAGAACTGTGAGGACTTCCCGGATACAGAGAACTGTGAGGACTTCCCAGATACTCAGAACTCTGAGGACTTCCCAGATACAGAGAACTGTGAGGACTTCCCGGATACTCAGAATTGTGAGGACTTCCCAGATACTCAGAACTGTGAGGACTTCCCGGATACAGAGAACTGTGAGGACTTCCCGGATACAGAGAACTGTGAGGACTTCCCGGATACTCAGAACTGTGAGGACTTCCCGGATACAGAGAACTGTGAGGACTTCCCAGATACAGAGAACTGTGAGGACTTCCCAGATACAGAGAACTGTGAGGACTTCCCAGATACAGAGAACTGTGAGGACTTCCCAGATACTCAGAACTGTGAGGACTTCCCGGATACAGAGAACTGTGAGGACTTCCCAGATACAGAGAACTGTGAGGACTTCCCGGATACTCAGAACTGTGAGGACTTCCCGGATACAGAGAACTGTGAGGACTTCCCAGATACTCAGAACTGTGAGGACTTCCCAGATACTCAGAACTGTGAGGACTTCCCAGATACAGAGAACTGTGAGGACTTCCCAGATACTCAGAACTGTGAGGACTTCCCAGATACTCAGAACTGTGAGGACTTCCCGGATACAGAGAACTGTGAGGACTTCCCAGATACAGAGAACTGTGAGGACTTCCCGGATACAGAGAACTGTGAGGACTTCCCGGATACAGAGAACTGTGAGGACTTCCCGGATACTCAGAATTGTGAGGACTTCCCGGATACTCAGAACTGTGAGGACTTCCCGGATACAGAGAACTGTGAGGACTTCCCGGATACAGAGAACTGTGAGGACTTCCCGGATACAGAGAACTGTGAGGACTTCCCGGATACAGAGAACTGTGAGGACTTCCCGGATACTCAGAATTGTGAGGACTTCCCGGATACTCAGAACTGTGAGGACTTCCCGGATACTCAGAACTGTGAGGACTTCCCGGATACAGAGAACTGTGAGGACTTCCCAGATACTCAGAACTGTGAGGACTTCCCGGATACTCAGAACTGTGAGGACTTCCCGGATACTCAGAACTGTGAGGACTTCCCAGATACTCAGAACTGTGAGGACTTCCCGGATACAGAGAACTGTGAGGACTTCCCAGATACTCAGAACTGTGAGGACTTCCCGGATACTCAGAACTGTGAGGACTTCCCGGATACTCAGAACTGTGAGGACTTCCCAGATACTCAGAACTGTGAGGACTTCCCGGATACTCAGAACTGTGAGGACTTCCCGGATACAGAGAACTGTGAGGACTTCCCGGATACAGAGAACTGTGAGGACTTCCCGGATACTCAGAACTGTGAGGACTTCCCGGATGTCGGTGATGTCACCGCTCTCTAGTGATTGGATAGGCTGCATTCTCAGTGATGTCACCGCTCCCTAGTGATTGGATAGGCTGCATTTTCAGTGAAGTCATCGCTCTCTAGTGAATGGATAGGTTGCGTTCTCAGTGATGTCACCGCTCTCTAGTGATTGAATAGGTTGCGTTCTCAGTGATGTCACCGCTCTCTAGTGAACGGATAGGCTGCATTCTCAGTGATGTCACCGCTCTCTAGTGAATGCATAGACTGCATTCTCAGTGATGTCACCGCTCTCTAGTGAATGGATAGGTTGAGTTCTCAGTGATGTCATCGCTTTCTAGTGAATGGATAGGTTGCATTCTCAGTGATGTCATCGCTCTCTAGTGAATGGATAGGTTGAGTTCTCAGTGATGTCATCGCTTTCTAGTGAATGGATAGGTTGAGTTCTCAGTGATGTCACCGCTCTCTAGTGAACGGATAGGCTGCATTCTCAGTGATGTCACCGCTCTCTAGTGAATGGATAGACTGCATTCTCAGTGATGTCACCGCTCTCTAGTGAATGGATAGGTTGAGTTCTCAGTGATGTCATCGCTTTCTAGTGAATGGATAGGTTGCATTCTCAGTGATGTCATCGCTCTCTAGTGAATGGATAGGTTGAGTTCTCAGTGATGTCATCGCTTTCTAGTGAATGGATAGGTTGCATTCTCGGTGATGTCATCGCTCTCTAGTGAATGGTTAGGCTGCTTTCTCAGTGATGTCATCGCTCTCTACTGATTGGATAGGCTGCATTCTCAGTGAAGTCATCCATCGCTCTCTAGTGAATGGATAGGCTGCTTTCTCAGTGATGTCATCGCTCTCTACTGATTGGATAGGCTGCATTCTCAGTGAAGTCATCGCTCTCTAGTGAATGGATAGGTTGCGTTCTCAGTGATGTCACCGCTCTCTAGTGATTGAATAGGTTGCGTTCTCAGTGATGTCACCGATCTCTAGTGAACGGATAGGTTGCATTCTTAGTGATGTCATCGCTCTCTAGTGAACAGATAGGTTGCATTCTCAGTGATGTCACCGATCTCTAGTGAACGGATAGGCTGCATTCACAGTGATGTCATCGCCCTCTAGTGAACAGATAGGCTGCATTCTCAGTGATGTCATCGCTCTCTAGTGAACAGATAGGCTGCATTCTCAGTGATGTCATCGCTCTCTAGTGAACAGATAGGCTGCATTCTCAGTGAGGTCATCGCTCTCTAGTGAACAGATAGGCTGCGTTCTCAGTGAGGTCATCGCTCTCTAGTGAACAGACAGGCTGCATTCTCAGTGAGGTCATCGCTCTCTAATGAATGCATTCTCAGTGAACAGGGCCCCATTACATAGACAAAGCATTTGGGACAGGTGCACTTTAACAACAGCCAAGCGAACATCTCTTTGGCTCCAGTAAAGTCGATCTGCCGTAAAACCCGGCTTTACACAACAAGGATGAGCAAACACAGGTGTGTGGCTTTGCTGGGATCTCCATTCGTTTGGGACAATTCAAGCTTACAATCTGTTTTCAGTTGGGATTCGGGGAGTGTTGTCTCGCGGGCGGCCTGGATTCGGGTGTTTTGTGTGCAGCTGTTTTCTGGGTTTCCGGAGTCGATTTTCGCTTTGTGGTATTGCTATTCTTTAAAAAAAAAAAAAAGTTTAAGGACGCCAAAGAATTCTTAGAATGTTAAATAGAAATGTCTTATTTGTTTATTGCTGGAGATACAAGTCATTGGAGCACTTTCCTGTGTGGAGGAAACGTAGGCCGGGGGTGGCAAAGCCGCGCTATTTGTTGCTTTTGTATGAACAGGTTAAAAGGTGACTTTTGTTAACATCCCTCTTAGGTACATAATTAGTTTCTGTGTTTACCTTCGGATCGGCGTATTGTTACACATTGTACACGGCGATGACACTCCGATCCCGTTTTATTTTTACAGAGGAATGGCTGACGAGTTTGGATTTGCCGTTTCTGGGATCCAGCCCAAATGACATATTTACAAGGATGCTGGTGGGGGGGGGGGGGACATGGAGACGTGTGGATGTCAATAAAATGGGCACTACGTACCCACACTGGGGGGCTACTGGGGGGCTGGAGGGACCCCAATGAACAGGGTTGCCCATCCACCTAATTTGCCAGTTTTTTCAACGGCTGCTCGTTCCTCCTGACATGTATTCGTCATCACCCCCTAGACCCAACAATCACATTCGAAAGTTCAGATTCTGTTTTCCAGTGCAAGAGTGAATGTGGTTAAAGGCTGAGGGGGGAGGTAAATATGAGGCTAAATACCCCTCCAGGTTGGTTCTCAGCTTGTCTTTCCAGTTGCTGGTTTGGCTCACCACTGCAACCACTTCCAAGGACAACTACACACTGGCCTGTAATGTTTAATATAAGACTTCTATTTTATTGTATTATTATTTGTCATTTATTTTAGTTATATTCTTTAATTATATTTTCGTAGTGGATTCATATAACTATCGATCTATAATCCCTCTCATCTACTGTCTATCTATATCTATAATCAATCTATAATCCCTCTCATCTACTGTCTGTCTATATCCATCTATAATCAATCTATAATCCCTCTCATCTACTGTCTGTCTATATCCATCTATAATCGATCTATAATCCCTCTCATCTACTGTCTATCTATATCCATCTATAATCGATCTATAATCCCTCTCATCTACTGTCTATCTATATCCATCTATAATCGATCTATAATCCCTCTCATCTACTGTCTGTCTATATCCATCTATAATCGATCTATAATCCCTCTCATCTACTGTCTGTCTATATCCATCTATAATCGATCTATAATCCCTCTCATCTACTGTCTATCTATATCCATCTATAATCGATCTATAATCCCTCTCATCTACTGTCTGTCTATATCCATCTATAATCGATCTATAATCCCTCTCATCTACTGTCTATCTATATCCATCTATAATCGATCTATAATCCCTCTCATCTACTGTCTATCTATATCTATAATCAATCTATAATCCCTCTCATCTACTGTCTGTCTATATCCATCTATAATCGATCTATAATCCCTCTCATCTACTGTCTGTCTATATCCATCTATAATCGATCTATAATCCCTCTCATCTACTGTCTGTCTATATCCATCTATAATCGATCTATAATCCCTCTCATCTACTGTCTGTCTATATCCATCTATAATCGATCTATAATCCCTCTCATCTACTGTCTGTCTATATCCATCTATAATCGATCTATAATCCCTCTCATCTACTGTCTGTCTATATCCATCTATAATCGATCTATAATCCCTCTCACCTACTGTCTATCTATATCCATCTATAATCGATCTATAATCCCTCTCATCTACTGTCTATCTATATCCATCTATAATCGATCTATAATCCCTCTCATCTACTGTCTGTCTATATCCATCTATAATCGATCTATAATCCCTCTCATCTACTGTCTATCTATATCCATCTATAATCGATCTATAATCCCTCTCACCTACTGTCTATCTATATCCATCTATAATCGATCTATAATCCCTCTCATCTACTGTCTATCTATATCCATCTATAATCGATCTATAATCCCTCTCACCTACTGTCTATCTATATCCATCTATAATCGATCTATAATCCCTCTCATCTACTGTCTATCTATATCCATCTATAATCGATCTATAATCCCTCTCACCTACTGTCTATCTATATCCATCTATAATCGATCTATAATCCCTCTCACCTACTGTCTGTCTATATCCATCTATAATCGATCTATAATCCCTCTCATCTACTGTCTATCTATATCCATCTATAATCGATCTATAATCCCTCTCATCTACTGTCTGTCTATATCCATCTATAATCGATCTATAATCCCTCTCATCTACTGTCTGTCTATATCCATCTATAATCGATCTATAATCCCTCTCATCTACTGTCTGTCTATATCCATCTATAATCGATCTATAATCCCTCTCATCTACTGTCTGTCTATATCCATCTATAATCGATCTATAATCCCTCTCATCTACTGTCTGTCTATATCCATCTATAATCGATCTATAATCCCTCTCATCTACTGTCTGTCTATATCCATCTATAATCGATCTATAATCCCTCTCACCTACTGTCTATCTATATCCATCTATAATCGATCTATAATCCCTCTCATCTACTGTCTGTCTATATCCATCTATAATCGATCTATAATCCCTCTCATCTACTGTCTGTCTATATCCATCTATAATCGATCTATAATCCCTCTCATCTACTGTCTGTCTATATCCATCTATAATCGATCTATAATCCCTCTCATCTACTGTCTGTCTATATCCATCTATAATCGATCTATAATCCCTCTCATCTACTGTCTGTCTATATCCATCTATAATCGATCTATAATCCCTCTCATCTACTGTCTGTCTATTATTTATCTATCTATTACAGTGGTTCTTAACCTTGTTGGAGGTACTGAACCCCACCAGTTTCATATGCGCATTCACCGAACCCTTCTTAATTGGAAAAATAAAATATGATTTTTAAAATTCAAAACATAGGTATATATTTATACATAGGTCCGCAAAATGAACAAAACCGTTAAGAACAAAACCATTAAAACATGATTTTCACACAAAAACAAAAACATAATAATGAATATTTACTGCACGAATCATATGAGTCGGGTGTGGGTCTTCACCTCTGCCGAACCCGCGAGACTGACTCACCGAACCCCTGGGGTTCGATCGAACCCAGGTTAAGAACCACTGATCTATTATCTATCTATCTATCTATTATCTATCTATTATCTATCTATCTATTATCTATCTATCTATCTATTATCTATCTATCTATTATCTATCTATTATCTATCTATTATCTATCTATTATCTATCTATTATCTATCTATCTATTATCTATCTATCTATCTATTATCTATCTATCTATTATCTATCTATCTATCTATTATCTATCTATCTATTATCTATCTATTATCTATCTATCTATTATCTATCTATCTATCTATCTATCTATCTATCTATCTATTATCTATTATCTATCTATTATCTATCTATTATCTATCTATTATCTATCTATCTATTATCTATCTATCTATCTATCTATCTATCTATTATCTATCTATCTATCTATTATCTATCTATCTATCTATTATCTATCTATCTATCTATCTATTATCTATCTATTATCTATCTATCTATTATCTATCTATCTATCTATCTATCTATCTATCTATCTATTATCTATCTATCTATTATCTATCTATCTATTTATCTATCTATTATCTATCTATTATCTATCTATCTATTATCTATCTATCTATTATCTATCTATCTATCTATCTATCTATTATCTATCTATCTATCTATCTATCTATCTATCTATCTATCTATCTATCTATTATCTATCTATTATCTATTATCTATCTATCTATCTATCTATCTATCTATCTATTATCTATCTATCTATCTATCTATCTATCTATCTATCTATCTATCTATTATCTATCTATCTATCTATCTATCTATCTATCTATCTATCTATTATCTATCTATTATCTATTATCTATCTATTATCTATCTATCTATCTATCTATCTATCTATCTATCTATCTATCTATTATCTATCTATCTATCTATCTATCTATCTATCTATCTATCTATCTATTATCTATCTATTATCTATTATCTATCTATCTATCTATCTATCTATCTATCTATCTATTATCTATCTATCTATCTATCTATCTATCTATCTATTATCTATCTATCTATCTATCTATCTATCTATCTATCTATTATCTATTATCTATCTATCTATTATCTATCTATCTATCTATTATCTATCTATCTATCTATCTATCTATTATCTATCTATTCTCTATCTATCTATCTATCTATCTATCTATCTATCTATCTATTATCTATCTATCTATCTATTTATCTATCTATTATCTATCTATTATCTATCTATCTATTATCTATCTATCTATCTATCTATCTATCTATCTATCTATCTATCTATTATCTATCTATCTATTATCTATCTATCTATCTATCTATCTATCTATCTATCTATTATCTATCTATCTATCTATCTATCTATCTATCTATCTATCTATTATCTATCTATCTATCTATCTATTATCTATTATCTATCTATCTATCTATCTATCTATCTATTATCTATCTATCTATCTATCTATCTATCTATCTATCTATCTATCTATCTATTATCTATTATCTATCTATCTATTATCTATCTATCTATCTATTATCTATCTATCTATCTATCTATCTATTATCTATCTATTCTCTATCTATCTATCTATCTATCTATCTATCTATCTATCTATCTATCTATCTATTATCTATCTATCTATCTATTTATCTATCTATTATCTATCTATTATCTATCTATCTATTATCTATCTATCTATCTATCTATCTATCTATCTATCTATCTATCTATCTATCTATTATCTATCTATCTATTATCTATCTATCTATCTATCTATCTATCTATCTATTATCTATCTATCTATCTATCTATCTATTATCTATCTATCTATCTATCTATTATCTATTATCTATCTATCTATTATCTATCTATCTATCTATCTATCTATCTATCTATTATCTATCTATCTATCTATCTATCTATCTATCTATCTATCTATTATCTATCTATCTATCTATCTATTATCTATTATCTATCTATCTATCTATCTATCTATCTATCTATCTATTATCTATCTATCTATCTATCTATCTATCTATTATCTATCTATCTATTATCTATCTATCTATCTATCTATCTATCTATCTATCTATTATCTATCTATTATCTATTATCTATCTATCTATCTATCTATCTATCTATCTATCTATCTATCTATCTATCTATTATCTATCTATCTATCTATCTATTATCTATCTATTATCTATTATCTATCTATCTATCTATCTATCTATCTATCTATCTATCTATCTATCTATCTATTATCTATCTATCTATCTATCTATCTATCTATTATCTATCTATCTATCTATCTATTATCTATCTATTATCTATTATCTATCTATCTATCTATCTATCTATCTATCTATCTATCTATCTATTATCTATCTATCTATCTATCTATCTATCTATCTATCTATCTATTATCTATTATCTATCTATCTATCTATCTATCTATCTATCTATCTATCTATCTATCTATCTATTATCTATCTATTATCTATCTATCTATCTATCTATCTATCTATTATCTATCTATCTATCTATCTATCTATCTATCTATCTATCTATCTATCTATTATCTATCTATTATCTATCTATCTATCTATTATCTATCTATCTATTATCTATCTATCTATCTATCTATCTATCTATCTATCTATCTATCTATCTATCTATTATCTATCTATTATCTATCTATCTATTATCTATCTATCTATCTATCTATCTATCTATCTATCTATCTATCTATTATCTATCTATCTATCTATCTATCTATCTATCTATCTATCTATTATCTATCTATTATCTATCTATCTATTATCTATCTATCTATCTATCTATCTATCTATCTATCTATTATCTATCTATCTATCTATCTATTATCTATCTATCTATCTATCTATCTATCTATCTATCTATTATCTATCTATCTATCTATCTATCTATCTATCTATCTATCTATCTATCTATTATCTATCTATTATCTATCTATCTATTATCTATCTATCTATTATCTATCTATCTATCTATCTATCTATCTATCTATCTATCTATCTATCTATCTATCTATCTATCTATCT
Source organism: Staurois parvus (assembly GCF_062004578.1). Taxonomy (NCBI): domain Eukaryota; kingdom Metazoa; phylum Chordata; class Amphibia; order Anura; family Ranidae; genus Staurois; species Staurois parvus. The sequence continues at coordinate 45,811 of NW_028319168.1, read as the reverse complement.
ATCTGTTATCTATCTATCTATCTATTATCTATCTATCTATTATCTATCTATCTATCTATCTATCTATCTATTATCTATCTATCTATCTATCTATCTATCTATCTATCTATCTATCTATCTATCTATCTATCTATCTATCTATCTATCTATCTATCTATCTATCTATTATCTATTATCTATCTATCTATTATCTATCTATTATCTATCTATCTATTATCTATCTATCTATCTATCTATCTATCTATCTATCTATCTATTATCTATCTATCTATCTATCTATCTATCTATCTATCTATCTATTATCTATCTATCTATCTATCTATCTATCTATTATCTATCTATTATCTATATATCTATCTATTATCTATCTATCTATCTATCTATCTATCTATCTATCTATCTATTATCTATCTATCTATCTATTATCTATCTATCTATCTATCTATCTATCTATCTATCTATCTATCTATTATCTATCTATCTATCTATCTATCTATCTATCTATTATCTATCTATTATCTATATATCTATCTATTATCTATCTATCTATCTATCTATCTATCTATCTATCTATCTATTATCTATCTATCTATCTATTATCTATCTATCTATCTATCTATCTATTATCTATCTATCTATCTATTATCTATCTATCTATCTATCTATCTATCTATTATCTATCTATTATCTATATATCTATCTATTATCTATCTATCTATCTATCTATCTATCTATCTATCTATCTATCTATCTATCTATTATCTATTATCTATCTATTATCTATCTATCTATTATCTATCTATTATCTATCTATCTATCTATCTATCTATCTATCTATCTATCTATTATCTATTATCTATCTATCTATCTATCTATCTATCTATCTATCTATCTATCTATTATCTATCTATCTATCTATCTATCTATCTATCTATCTATCTATCTATCTATCTATCTATTATCTATCTATCTATTATCTATTATCTATCTATCTATCTATCTATCTATCTATCTATCTATTATCTATTATCTATTATCTATCTATCTATCTATTATCTATCTATCTATCTATCTATCTATCTATCTATCTATCTATCTATCTATCTATCTATTATCTATCTATTATCTATCTATTATCTATCTATCTATTATCTATCTATTATCTATCTATTATCTATCTATCTATCTATCTATCTATCTATCTATCTATCTATCTATCTATCTATCTATCTATCTATCTATCTATCTATCTATTATCTATCTATCTATCTATTATCTATCTATTATCTATCTATTATCTATCTATCTATCTATCTATCTATCTATCTATCTATTATCTATCTATCTATCTATCTATCTATCTATCTATCTATCTATTATCTATCTATCTATCTATCTATTATCTATCTATCTATCTATCTATCTATCTATCTATCTATCTATCTATTATCTATCTATCTATTATCTATCTATCTATCTATCTATCTATTATCTATCTATCTATCTATTATCTATCTATCTATCTATCTATCTATCTATCTATCTATCTATTATCTATCTATCTATCTATCTATCTATCTATCTATCTATCTATTTATCTTATTTTTAATAATCATATATATAATTATTATTATTATTATACAGGATTTATATAGCTCCAAAAGTTTGCACAGTGCTTTACAAAATTAAGACAGACATTACAGTTACAATCAGGGGCAGACTGACCATTCGAGCACTTGGGCACTGCCCGAGGGCCCAGGGTCAGTAGGGCCCCATGAAATGCCCCTGGTATCTTTTTTTATAGGCTTTTTGGGTGTGCTTTGAGTGTGGGCGAAGACACAGGGGCCCCATGATCCCTTATTGCTCGGGGGCCCCATGAGTTGTCAGTCCGCCCCTGGTTACAATATATATCTACTATATACAGTGGGGCAAAAAAGTATTTAGTCCCCACCAATGGTACAAGTTCTCCCACTTACAAAGATGAGAGAGGCCTGTAATTGGCATCATAGGGAGACCTCAACTATGAGAGACAAAATGAGAAAACAAATCCAGACAATCTCATTGGCTGATCTGGAAAGAATTTATTTGCAAATTATGGTGGAAAATAAGTATTTGGTGAATATGAAAAGTTCATCTCAATACTTTGTTATATATCCTTTGTTGGCAATGACAGATGTCAGACGTTTCCTGGAAGTCCGCACAAGGTTGGCACACACTGTTGCTGGTATGTTGGCCCATCCTCCATGCAGATCTCCTCCTCCATGCAGATCTCCTCTAGAGCGGTGATGTTTTGGGGCTGTCGCTGGGCAACACGGACTTTCAACTCCCTCCAAAGGTTTTCTATGGGGTTGAGATCTGAAGACTGGCTAGGCCACTCCAGGACCCTGAAATGCTTCTTACGAAGCCATTCCTTCGTTGCCCGGGTGGTATGTTTGGGATCATTGTCATGTTGGAAGACCCAGCCACGTTTCATCTTCAATGCCCTTACTGATGGAAGGAGGTTTGCACTCAAAATCTCACGATACATGGCCCCATTCATTCTGTCCTGTACATGGATCAGACGTCTTGTTCCCTTTGTGGAGAAACAGCCCCAAAGCATGATGTTGCCACCCCCATGCTTCACAGTAGGTATGGTGTTCTTTGGATGCAACTCAGCATTCTCTCTCCTCCAAACACGATGAGTTGTGTTTCTACCAAACAGTTCTATTTTGGTTTCATCTGACCATATGACATTCTCCCAATCCTCTTCTGGATCATCCAAATGCTCTCTAGCAGACTTCAGACGGGCCCCGGACATGTACTGGCTTAAGCAGGGGGACACGTCTGGCACTGCAGGATCTGAGTCCCTGGCGGCGTAGTGTGTTACTGATGGTAGCCTTTGTTACGTTGGTCCCAGCTCTCTGCAGGTCATTCACTAGGTCCCCCCGTGTGGTCCTGGGATTTTTGCTCACCGTTCTTGTGATCATTTTGACCCCACGGGGTGAGATCTTGCGTGGAGCCCCAGATGGAGGGAGATTATCAGTGGTCTTGTATGTCTTCCATTTTCTAATTATTGCTCCCACAGTTGATTTGTTCACACCGAACTGCTTGCCTATTGCAGATTCAGTCTTCCCAGCCTGGTGCAGGTCTACAATTTTGTTTCTGGTGTCCTTCGACAGCTCTTTGGTCTTCACCATAGTGGAGTTTGGAGTGTAACTGTTTGAGGTTGTAGACAGGTGTCTTTTATACTGATAACAAGTTCAAACAGGTGCCATTGATACAGGTAATGAGTGCAGGACAGAGGAGCCTCTTAAAGAAGAAGGTACAGGTCTGTGAGAGCCAAAAATCTTGTTGTTTGTAGGTGACCAAATACTTATTTTCCACCATAATTTGCAAATAAATTCTTTCCAGATCAGCCAATGTGATTGTCTGGATTTGTTTTCTCATTTTGTCTCTCATAGTTGAGGTCTACCTATGATGCCAATTATAGGCCTCTCATCTTTGTAAGTGGGAGAACTTGTACAATTGGTGGGGACTAAATACTTTTTTGCCCCACTGTATATATATGTATATATATATATACAAAGCAAGGTCCATAAAGACATGGAGGAGCCAGTTTGGGGTGGAGGAACTTGACTGTCCTGCGCAGAGTCCTGACCTCAACCCCATAGAACACCTTTGGGATGAATTAGAGCGGAGACTGCGAGCCAGGCCTCCTCCCCCGACATCAGTGCCTGACCTGACAAATGTGCTTCTGGAAGAATGGTCCAACCTTCCCATAGACACCCTCCTAAACCTTGTGGACGGCCTTCCCAGAAGAGTTGAAGCTGTTATAGGTGCAAAGGGCGGGGCCAACTCAATATTGAACCCTAGGGACTAAGACTGCGGGGCCATTAAAGGTCATGTGCGTGGAAAGGGCGGGGCCAACTCAATATTGAACCCTACGGACTAAGACTGCGGGGCCATTAAAGGTCATGTGTGTGGAAAGGCAGGCGGCCCAATACTTGGGGCAATATAGTGTATGCTTTATCTACCGCTTTGGTTGGATGTACACTTTAAGCCACCTTTCAACCTTTTTTTAACCATTTTTTATTAACCATGCTCTAACCACTTTGACCATGGCTTTAGCTGGACATAACTTTAACTATGGCTTTGGATGGATGTACACTTTACCCAAGGCTTAGGTTGGATATACACTTTAACTATGGCTTGATTGGACATACATTTTAGGTAACCTCCTTTTTTACCATTTCTATTAACCGTGTTCTAACCACATTAACCATAGCTTTGGTTGGACTTTCACTTTAAACATGCACTGGTTGGACATACACTTTAACCATAGATTGGTTGGACATACGCTTGAAGCATTTCTTTGGTTGGACATACACTATAAGGATGGCTTTGGTTGGACATACACTTTAACCATCGTTTGGTTGGACATACACTTTAGGCATGGCTTTAGTTGGACATACACTTTAACCATCGTTTGGTTGGACATACACTTTAACCATAGATTGGTTGGACATACGCTTGAAGCATTTCTTTGGTTGGACATACACTATAAGGATGGCTTTGGTTGGACATACACTTTAACCATCGTTTGGTTGGACATACACTTTAACCATCGTTTGGTTGGACATACACTTTAGGCATGGCTTTAGTTGGACATACACTTTAACCATCGTTTGGTTGGACATACACTTTAACCATCGTTTGGTTGGACATACACTTTAACCATCGTTTGGTTGGACATACACTTTAACCATAGATTGGTTGTACATACACTTGAAGCATTTCTTTGGTTGGACATACACTATAAGGATGGCTTTGGTTGGACATACACTTTAACCATCATTTGGTTGGACATACACTTTAACCATCGTTTGGTTGGACATACACTTTAGGCATGGCTTTAGTTGGACATACACTTTAACCATCGTTTGGTTGGACATACACTTTAACCATCGTTTGGTTGGACATACACTTTAACCATCGTTTGGTTGGACATACACTTTAACCATCGTTTGGTTGGACATACACTTTAACCATAGATTGGTTGGACATACACTATAAGGATGGCTTTGGTTGGACATACACTTTAACCATCGTTTGGTTGGACATACACTTTAACCATCGTTTGGTTGGACATACACTTTAAGCATCGTTTGGTTGGACATACACTTTAAGCATGTTTTCGGTTGGACAAACACTTAAAGCAGCCATGCATGCTTCATTTTTCTGTTCAACTAGTGGGCTGAATGAAAAGAAAATAGCATGATTCCTTCATCCACACACTTGATGTGGATGAGGGAATCCTTCCCACCGAGGTATTGTATGCTAACAGCAGGGAGACTTTGCTGCCATCAGAATACAATGATCAATGCTGCCAGCTATAGCTCAGGCTGCCAATCGATCAGGAAAAATCTAACAGGCTGTGGGCTGGCAGCTGAGAGGTGGTCGTCATTGCCAGGTACGGGATTGTAAGCCCACCAGGTTCTTGGGCTGCACCGGCAGTGGCGGAGTCACTCGCCTGCACATGGGGTACCTTTTCCATTGGGCACGCTCATCGAAGCCCGGGGACAAGGCAGAGGCTACGCTCAGATTAATCAACCTTAAGGCAGGCCCCTGACTCGGAGATGAGCCGCCATTGGGTTGTCCTGTGTCACTACATGCCTCGCTGTAACGTGCTGCATTTAGGAGGGATGAGGCTGAGCCTTCATCACCTGTCCAGCATACCTGTCACCTCACTCCCAGTGTGACATCAGAGGAAGCCATTCCAGTCCAAGGGAGGAGCCGGTACACCTGTGCAAGACTGAAGGGGAGGAGCCGATATACCTGTGCAAGACTGAAGGGGAGGGGCCGGTACACCTGTGCAAGACTGAAGGGGAGGAGCCGATACACCTGTGCAAGACTGAAGGGGAGGGGCCGATACACCTGTGCAAGACTGAAGGGGAGGAGCCGGTACACCTGTGCAAGACTGAAGGGGAGGAGCTGCTACACCTGTGCATGACTGAAGGGGAGGAGCCAGAACAACTGTGCAAGACTTAAGGGGAGGAGCCTGTACAACTGTGCAAGACTGAAGGGGAGGAGCAGGAACCCCTGTGCAAGATGGAAGGGGAGGAGCCAGTACACCTGCGCAAGACTGAAGGGGAGGAGCCGCTACACCTGTGCAAGACTGATGGGGAGGAGCCGGTACACCTGTGCAGGACTGAAGGGGAGGAGCCGCTACACCTGTATAAAACTGAAGGGGAGGAGCCAGCACACCTGTGCAAGACTGAAGGGGAGGAGCCGGTAAACCTGTGCAAGACTGATGGGGAGGAGCCGGTACACCTGTGCAGGACTGAAGGGGAGGAGCCGCTACACCTGTATAAAACTGAAGGAGAGGAGTCAGCACACCGGTCTAAGACTGAAGGGGAGGAGCCGGTACACCTGTGCAAGACTGAAGGGGAGGAGCTGGTACACCTCTGTAAGACTAAAGGGGAGGAGCCGCTACACCTGTGCAAGACTGAAGGGGAGGAGCCGCTACACCTGTGCAAGACTGAAGGGGAGGAGCTGCTACACCTGCGCAAGACTGAAGGGGAGGAGCCGCTACACCTGCGCAAGACTGAAGGGGAGGAGCCGGTACACCTGTGCAAGACTGAAGGGGAGGAGCCGGTACACCTGTGCAAGACTTAAGGGGAGGAGCCGGTACACCTGCGCCAGACTGAAGGGGAGGAGCCGGTACACCTGTGCAAGACTGAAGGGGAGGAGCCGGTACACCTGTGCAAGACTGAAGGGGAGGAGCCTGTACAACTGTGCAATACTGAAGGGGAGGAGCCGGTACACCTGTGCAAGACTGAAGGGGAGGAGCCTGTACAACTGTGCAAGACTGAAGGGGAGGAGCCTGGGAGGCTGGAGGGAGGATTTCACATGATTAAAGCTGATGTTTCGGTGATTGGATTTCCATCTACTTTCCAATAACAATTCATACTTACCCTAAAACGGTAAAAGCCACACGGGAGCTGAACCTTCGATGGCGGCGTTCCCCTTTAATCCCTCCGCGCTCCGATGGCAGAAACTCGAACTTGGCGGCGAGGACAATACGTGGCAGACAATAGACGCGGTCACACGTTGTGACTCTGAGTGCTTTTGTTGTTGCAGCGGTCTCAGACACGAACGGCGGTGGAAGTGTTCGCGAGTGTCACGCCATGTTTGTTTGTCTTCGGCTCGCGTCCTCGCGGGGAAGGAAGAAAGGTTGGGGGGTGATTAAGGCGAAGGTTCTCCCGGCGGTCGGGGTGGCGGCTTTGCTGCGGATCAGTTGACAGGGAGGTAATTGGTCTGTCGGAGGGCTGAGAATCGCTCGTCTTCCAGGTTATTGCCACTTTAAAATGAAATTCTTTGCTGCGACACGGCTATGCAGGCATCAAAGGGAAGGCAGCAGGTCGCCGGAGCCCCAGGCAAGACAACCCGCGATAAAAGGAGGAATGAGGGACGCGCTCTTCAAAACAACAAAAAAAAACTTTCCTCCAACTATTTATAACATTTTTATGGTCCTGATTGATAAAGAACAAAAGTCGCTGAACTCCAGGCAGATCTACAAATATAATCCAGTTCTGCAATCATTAAAGACATATTGTAAATATAAGTCCCGGAATTCGGACCCGGTATCATCCTGTTGCTGTCCCTGTACAGCAGAGCTGGAGCATGAGAAGAAGAAGCAGCACAAGCAGCCATTTCGTTCATGCGATCAAAAGAAGCTGGCTGATAGGAGGAGAGAGCAGAGTGACAGAGAGATGAGCTCATCACTGTGCTACTTCTCCTTTCACTGTTCAGTCACAGGCTGGAGACTCGTCCGGGATGACCACAGAAAGTGGGTTGAATGATGCTGCATTTGTTCTGGTGTTAGCCTTTTCCAATCCCTGTACATCAGATCTGGAGCGTGAGAGGAAGAAGCAGCACAAGTAGCGAATCAGTTCATGTGCTGACAAGGAGCATGCTGATAGGACGAGAAAGCAGAGTGACATAGAGACAAGCTTATCACCATGCCACTTCTCCTTTCACAGGATGGGGGTGGATCAAGGACGACCTGGGCTCAGAGAAAGTGGGTTGAATTATGCTGAATTTGTTCTGGTGTAAGCCTTTTGCAATCCCTGTACATCAGAGCTGGTGCGTGAGAGGAAGAAGCAGCACAAGTAGCGAATCAGTTCATGTGCTGACATGGAGCATGCTGATAGGAGTAGAGAGCAGAGTGACACAGATGAGCTCATCACCATAACAGTGGCGTGCTTTACACCACGGCATCTGACGCTTTGCATTGCACTTGGTGATGGAAGGCTTGGATGCAGCTGCTCTAGAGTCCAGTGGCGGCGTGCTTTACACCACGGCATCCGACGCTTTGCATTGCACTTGGTGATGGAAGGCTTGGATGCAGCTGCTCGGCCATGGAAACCCATTCCATGAAGCTCTCTACGCACTGTTGTTGGGCTAATCTGAAGGCCACACCAAGTTTGGAGGTCTTTAGCTATTGACTCTGCAGACAGTTGGCGACTTCTGCGCACTGTGCGCTTCAGCATGCGCTGACCCCGCCCTGTCATGTGACGTGGCCTACCACTTGGTGGCTGAGTGGCTGTTGTTCCCAGTTGCTTCCACTTTTTTTATAATCCCACTAACAGTTGAGCGTGGAATATTTAGTAGCCAGGAAATGTCACGGATGGACTTATTGCCCAGGTGGCCACCTATCACGGGACCACGCTTGGAGTCACTGAGCTCCTGAGAGCGACCCATTCTTTCACCAATGTTTGTAGAAGCCGTCTGCATGCCTAGGGGCTTGATTGTATACACCTGTGTCCATGGAGGTGATTGGAACACCTGAATCACATGATTGGGAGGGGATTGGAACACCTGAATCACATGATATGGAGGGGATTGGAACACCTGAATCACATGATTGGAAGGGATTGGAACACCTGAATCACATGATATGGAGGGGATTGGAACACCTGAATCACATGATATGGAGGGGATTGGAACATCTGAATCACATGATATGGAGGGGATTGGAACACCTGAATCACATGATATGGAGGGGATTGGAACACCTGAATCACATGATTGGGAGGGGATTGGAACACCTGAATCACATGATTGGGGTGATTGGAACACCTGAATCACATGATATGGAGGGGATTGGAACACCTGAATCACATGATATGGAGGGGATTGGAACACCTGAATCACATGATATGGAGGGGATTGGCGCACCGGAATCACATGATATGGAAGGGATTGGAACATTTGAATCACATTATAAGGAGTGGATTGGAACACCTGAATCACATGATTGGGAGGGGATTGGAACACCTGAATCACATGATTGGGGTGATTGGAACACCTGAATCACATGATATGGAGGGGATTGGAACACCTGAATCACATGATATGGAGGGGATTGGCGTACCGGAATCACATGATATGGAAGTGATTGGAACATCTGAATCACATTATAAGGAGTGGATTGGAACACCTGAATCACATGATATAGAGGAACTCACTTGCTGAAGACCCGACCTTTTCTGACACTTCTCACATGTAACAATCAGTATTTTTTGCTAAAAAATGTCTTAGTATCCCCAAACATGTTTTTTTTTAAAGCCGAAGCCCTAGAGAACAAATTGGCTGATGTTACAATTTTTTACGTCGCGCGGTATTTGCGCATTTTTTTCTTAATGCAATTTTTGGGGAAGAAATACACTTTTTTACATTTTAATGCAAAAAACCCCCACAATACATAAGCCATTGTTTTTAAATATAAAATATGGTGTTACGGCGAGTAAATAGATCCCAAACACGTCACACTTTAAAATTGCGCAACAATGTCAAACGACGTAAATTTTACTATCCGTGGGCGACGCTTTAAAAACCTTTGCAGGTTACCATGTTAGAGGTCTGGTGCTGGAATTACATGATCTGACGTTCACCGTGACACATTACATGTGTGGGACAATCGCTGCTTGCGTGCGTGAGGGACCGACGCCTACATTCGCCTTTGCACGCAAGCACGGGGGGGTAAACATCGCCTGTGCAGGGGCGGACTGACCATTTGGAAACTCGGGCACTGCCCGAGGGCCCGGGGTTAGTAGGGGGCCCCATGAGATGCCCCTGGTACCTTTTTCATAGGCTTTTTGAGTTTGGGCAAGGACACAGGGGCCCCATGATCCCCTATTGCCTGGGGGCCCAATGAGTTGTCAGTCCGCCCTAGCCCCTGTGACATCAATAGGCTGTGGCAGGTACTCTTTATGGAGGGATGTGGGGGTCGGTGACCCCAAATCTCTCCACTGCCCTTTAAAACATTCAAAACACCAAGATCAGCGCCATCAAATGTTTATCTTTTTTAAAAATGGAAACCGGAAGTGATATCAGGTCATTGATTTTGGGATACAATCCGCGGCGGACTGACCATTCGGACACTCGGGCACTGCCGGAGGGCCCGGGGTCAGTAGGGGGCCCCATGAGATGCCCCTGGTACCTTTCATAGGCTTTTTTGGGTGTGTTTTGAGTGTGGGCAAGGACACAGGGGCCCCATGATCCCCTATTGCCCAGGGGGCCCCATGAGTTGTCAGTCTGCCCCTGGTTACAATATCTTAGAGCCGTACAAAGTTGATTTGGTCATGATCTGACTGGGGCTCCCGATGGGACGGGAGATCCCGTTAAAGCCACGGAAGGTAGCGGGAGGTGGTCCTTCCCACGGCTCGTAGTCACTCCGATTGCTATTACAAGAGAGACATCGGTTCCTAAAAAACAGTCCCGGGGTGATGCCTACAACTGCGGGCATCATCCCGATATATAATAACCCCATCATTGGTGTCAGAGAATCAGGCTTGCAGTGCTCTTTACCACCTGATCCCCGCTGCTGGTTAGTAGCAGTGAGGTTTACCCCCCTCCCCCCCAGCATTGACGATCACTTACCTGATCACATGCTCTTGCACTGCTCTCTCCCCCTACTTGTGCTGTGAGACAGAGATACCTCTGACCGACAGGACAGTCTACTTCCATGCCAGGTGCTGGAACACGTGACCCGCTTCTGCTCTGGTGTCCGGCAGGAGCCGTGCTTTAAAAAATATTCTGCTTGTTGCATCTTTGATGCTCTTTCATCTAAATACAAACTATAAAGAGTTCAATGACAACGTACCTAAAACACACGTAAGATGCACCTAAACACAACTACAACACAGTCAGATGGGAACCAGTCCTAATGGTGGACGTGACCCTAAAGGGAACTATAATGGAGGCCCTAACCCTAAATAGAAGTCTAATGGTGACCCTAACCCTAAAGGGAGCTCTAATGGTGACCCTAACCCTAAAGGGAACTCTAATGGAGATCCTAACCCTAAAGGGAACTATAATGGAGGCCCTAACCCTAAATAGAAGTCTAATGGTGACTCTAACCCTAAAGGGAACTCTAATGGTGACCCTAACCCTAAAGGGAACTCTAATGGAGGCCCTAACCCTAAATAGAAGTCTAATGGTGTCTCTAACCCTAAAGGGAACTCTAATGGAGATCCTAATCCTAAAGGGAACTCTAATGGAGGCCCTAACCCTAAAGGGAGCTCTAATGGAGGCCCTAACCCTAAATAGAAGTCTAATGGTGTCTCTAACCCTAAAGGGAACTCTAATGGAGATCCTAACCCTAAAGGGAACTCTAATGGAGGCCCTAACCCTAAAGGGAACTCTAATGGAGGCCCTAACCCTAAATAGAAGTCTAATGGTGGCCCTAGCCCTAAAGGAAACTCTAATGGAGATCCTAACCCTAAAGGGAACTCTAATGGAGGCCCTAACCCTAAAGGGAGCTCTAAATTGGTGACCCTAACCCTAAAGGGAGCTCTAATGGAGGCCCTAACCCTAAAGGAAACTCTAATGGTGACTCTAACCCTAAAGGGAGATCTAATGGTGACCCTAATTCTAAAGGAAACTCTAATGAAGACCCTAGACCTAAAGGGAACTCTAGTGGTGGACCTAACCCTAAAGGGAACTCTAATAGTGACTCTAACCCTAAAGGGAGAGCTAATGGTGACCTTAACCCTAAAGAGAACTCTAATGGAGGCCCTAACCCTATAGGGAGCTCTTAATTGGTGACTCTAACCCTAAAGGGAGCTCTAATGGTGGACATAACCCTAAAGGAAACTCTAATGAAGTCCCTAGGCCTAAAGGGAACTCTAGTGGTGGACCTAACCCTAAAGGGAACTCTAATAGTGACTCTAACCCTAAAAGGAGATCTAATGGTGACCCTAACCCTAAAGAGAACTCTAATGGAGGCCCTAACCCTATAGGGAGCTCTAAATTGGTGACTCTAACCCTAAAGAGAACTCTAATGGAGGCCCTAACCCTAAAGGGAAGTCTAATGGTGGACCTAACCCTAAAGGGAGCTCTAAATTGGTGATCCTAACCCTAAAAGGAGCTCTAATGGTGACCCTAACCCTAAAGGAAACTCTAATGGTGACTCTAACCCTAAAGGGAGATCTAATGGTGACCCTAATTCTAAAGGAAACTCTAATGAAGACCCTAGACCTAAAGGGAACTCTAGTGGTGGACCTAACCCTAAAGGGAACTCTAATAGTGACTCTAACCCTAAAGGGAGAGCTAATGGTGACCTTAACCCTAAAGAGAACTCTAATGGAGGCCCTAACCCTATAGGGAGCTCTTAATTGGTGACTCTAACCCTAAAGGGAGCTCTAATGGTGACCCTAATTCTAAAGGGATCTCTAATGGTGGACGTAACCCTAAAGGAAACTCTAATGAAGACCCTAGACCTAAAGAGAACTCTAGTGGTGGACCTAACCCTAAAGGGAACTCTAATAGTGACTCTAACCCTAATGGGAGCTCTAATGGTGACCCTAACCCTAAAGTGAGCTCTAATGGAGGCCCTAACCCTAAAGGGAACTCTAATGGTGACCCTAACCCTAAAGGGAGCTCTAATGGTGTCCCTAACCCTAAAGGAAACTCTAATGGTGACTCTAACCCTAAAGGGAGATCTAATGGTGACCCTAATTCTAAAGGAAACTCTAATGAAGACCCTAGACCTAAAGGGAACTCTAGTGGTGGACCTAACCCTAAAGGGAACTCTAATAGTGACTCTAACCCTAAAGGGAGAGCTAATGGTGACCTTAACCCTAAAGAGAACTCTAATGGAGGCCCTAACCCTATAGGGAGCTCTTAATTGGTGACTCTAACCCTAAAGGGAGCTCTAATGGTGACCCTAATTCTAAAGGGACCTCTAATGGTGGACATAACCCTAAAGGAAACTCTAATGAAGTCCCTAGGCCTAAGGGAACTCTAGTGGTGGACCTAACCCTAAAGGGAACTCTAATAGTGACTCTAACCCTAAAAGGAGATCTAATGGTGACCCTAACCCTAAAGAGAACTCTAATGGAGGCCCTAACCCTATAGGGAGCTCTAAATTGTTGACTCTAACCCTAAAGGGAGCTCTAATGGTGGCCCTAACCCTAAAGGAAACTCTAATGGTGACTCTAACCCTAAAAGGAGATCTAATGGTGACCCTAACCCTAAAGAGAACTCTAATGGAGGCCCTAACCCTAAAGGGAAGTCTAATGGTGGACCTAACCCTATAGGGAAATCTAATGGTGACCCTAACCCTAAAGGGAGCTCTAAATTGGTGATCCTAACCCTAAAAGGAGCTCTAATGGTGACCCTAACCCTAAAGGAAACTCTAATGGTGACTCTAACCCTAAAGGGAGATCTAATGGTGACCCTAATTCTAAAGGGATCTCTAATGGTGACCTTAACCCTAAAGGGAGCTCTAATAGTGACTCTAACCCTAAAGGGAGAGCTAATGGTGACCCCAATTCTAAAGGGATCTCTAATGGTGGACGTAACCCTAAAGGAAACTCTAATGAAGACCCTAGACCTAAAGAGAACTCTAGTGGTGGACCTAACCCTAAAGGGAACTCTAATAGTGACTCTAACCCTAATGGGAGATCTAATGGTGACCCTAACCCTAAAGGAAATTCTACTGTGACCCTAACCCTAAAGGGAACTCTAATGGTGGCCCTAAACCTATGTTTATAAACAAAGCCATGTCAAAAGACAGGCAAAATTGGGGCCGTTTCAGCTAAACTTAACCATCCAACCAAAAGCATCAAAGTCAAAGGGAAAGATGAACTGAAGGTTGGTTTGTTGGTTGGAGAGTACAATGGGCATTGAATGGCTCCTGGGGGGTACACAGCAAAATGTATCCCAATAATTGCTAGGAAGGAAACACTGAGCCTAATATCACACTAACTCTAAGGTAACACTGACCCCCTGAAACGCGTCAGTTTCCAGCAGCTTGGTTCATGATTTGAGGATGGTTACCAACAGCTGGAGTTATTCTCCCCAACCATAAATTCCCCTCTTCTAGTACAAATCCTCTACTCCTCAAATTTCCTCTCTGAACATAAATCCCCCCCGAGCACAAATTTGCCCCCCCCCCAAAAAAAAAAATCCCCTCTCCTAGCACTATTCCTTCCTCCCAAATTTCCCCTCCTAGTACAAATCCACCGTCAAGATCAGTCCTTCTACCATAACCCCTCAAATCCCCACCACACTCAGGGCAGCCGTAATCCGTCTCCCCCAGACCTCCTCCACCTTTTGCCCTTTGCTGCAGTGCTGGAGCCAAAAGATAGGGCTCTGATGTGAAATGAGGACTGCATGACTGGTGATGAGGGGGACTCATGAACAGGAGTGTCATGTTGTATAGGGGTGACTCTGATGTGTTTGGGGGCTCTCATGTATAGGGGGCATCTGATCTTTAAGAAACACTTTGACAGGAAGGGGAAACTGATGTAAATGGGGGATCCCAATGTGACGGGGGACCCTGATGTAATGGCGCTCTAAAGTGATGGCAGTGTGGGGGGGGGCTCTGATGTGTTTGGGGGCTCTCATGTATAGGGGGCATCTGATCTTTAAGAAACACTTTGACAGGAAGGGGCAACTGATGTAAATGGGGGATCCCAATGTGATGGGGGACCTTGATGTAATGGCGCTCTAAAGTGATGGTGGGAGGGGGGGGCTCTGATGTGATGAGGGGATCTCTGCTGTGATGGGGGCTCTGATTTCATGGGTGACTCTAATGTTGTGAAGGGATCTGATGTGAAGGGGGACCTCTGATGTGAAGGGGTGCCTCTGATGTGAAGGGGAACATCTGATATGATGGGGGGGACCTCTGATGTGAAGGGGAACATCTGATGTGATGAGAGGGGGACTTTGATGTGAGCAGGGGACTTCTGATATGATGGGGGGGGACCTCTGATGTGAAGGGGAACATCTGATGTGATGGGGGGACCCCTGATGTGATGTGTTGGGTGACCTCTGATGTTATGGGGGGACCTCTGATGTGAAGGAGGGCCTCTGATGTTCTGGGGGATCCTCTGATGTGATGGGGGATCCTTTGATGTGAAGGGGGGATCTCTGATGTGATGGGGGGACTTCTGATGTGAAGGGGGATCTCTGATGTAATGGGGGGACCTCTGATGTGAAGGGGGATCTCTGATGTGATAAGGGGACCTCTGATGTGATGGAGGATCTCTGATGTGATGAGGGGACCTCTGATGTGATAGGGGGACCTCTGATGTGAAGGGGGGATCTCTGATGTGATGAGGGGACCTTCTGATGTGATGGGGGACCTCTGATGTGATGGAGGATCTCTGATGGAAAGGGGCAATCTCTGATGTCAAGGGGGACCTCTGATGTCAAGAGGGATCTCTGATGTGATGAGGGGACCTCTGATGTGAAGGGGGGATCTCTGATGTGATGGGGGGGCTCTGATGTGATGGGAGGACCTCTGATGTGATGGAGGACCTCTGATGTGATGGAGGATCTCTGATGGAAAGGGGCGATCTCTGATGTCAAGGGGGACCTCTGATGTGAAGGGGGATCTCTGATGTGAATGGGGGGATCTCTGATGTGATAGGGGGACCTCTGATGTAAAGGGGGATGTCTGATGTGATGGGGGCACTCTGATATGATGGGGGGGCTCTGATGTGATGGGGGGGCTCTGATGTGATGGGGGACATCTCCATTCTTCGTCATCTGCATACCACTGAGCGCCAACATAATACCACAGGTGAGTCCATCTAACACAACGCGCTTCAATGTCCGACAACATGGAAAACAAGCAGGAGCCACACATTGGAAGGTGAATGGGCCCCGAGTCATAGATCTTAGTTGGGGGCTTTTCGGAGACTCGGAGTTTCTTTATCCTTCTCACTGTGCTGAGAATCAGTGAAATGAAGGCAATAAATATTTAATTAGAGGGGAACGTGAACTATGCGGCTTCCTCTGGTGTCAATCCCCTCATCAAAGTGCCGGGAGGTGGGCGGGGTATTTACATACACACATTAGGGTCATTAGCATGGCAATGCTAAACAGTCCTGGAACAATCCCTCGCAAATTTCATGCAGGATTCCTAAACCAAACAAATAGCACCTACCTCCCAGGAATGCTGCAAGGAGCAGGTAGTGTATGACTGGTCCCTGTTCTCATTCTGAACAATTGAAACTTTAGTAATGGTCACAACCGTAAGATGACCCTTGGGTGCAGAGAAATAGTCCCACTGCCCAAAAAACGCTTCAAAGTTTTGAGCAATCACTAGTAATAAAGCATTATTTTAGTCAACGTCAACCGGTTGGTTGAACTAAATGGACTTGGATAGGCAATGTTTAAGCCTCCGTTTTCCGATAAACATACCCAAACTTTCCTGGCTCACCTAATATGTGCATACAGTGAGGTCAAGGGGGTGGAGCTGACATGAGCATCAGCCGGGAAATGAAAATTTTGGTAAGTATGGGGCAATTGTATTTCATATTGCTGACTCGCTTGCATGATGACATGAGGATCAGTCAGTAATGGAAATTTTTGGTAAGTTTTGGTAAATTCTGGCAATAGTTTTCCATATTCCTGGCTCACCTGTATGCTGACCTGAGGAGCAGTCAGTAAAGGAAAATGTTGATAAGTTTTGGCGATAGTTTTTCATATTTCTGACTCACTTGCATGCTAACATGAGGATCAACCAGGAAAGGAAAAATTTTGGTAAGTTTGGATGATAGTTTTTCATATTCCTGGCTAACCTGTATGCTGACATGAGGATTAACCAGGAAAGGAAAATTTTGGTAAGTTTGGATGATAGTTTTTCATATTCCTGGCTAACCTGTATGCTGATATGAGGATCAACCAGGAAAGGAAAATTTTGGTAAGTTTGGATGATAAGTTTTCCATATTCCTGGGTCAGCCGTATGCTGATATGAGGATCAACCAGGAAAGGAATATTTTCGTAAGTTTGGGCGATAAGTCTTCCATATTCCTGGCTAACCTGTATGCTGACATGAGGATTAACCAGGAAAGGAAAATTTTCGTAAGTTTGGGTGATAGTTTTTCATATTCCTGGCTAACCTGTATGCTGATATGAGGATCAACCAGGAAAGGAAAATTTTGGTAAGTTTGGATGATAAGTTTTCCATATTCCTGGGTCAGCCGTATGCTGATATGAGGATCAACCAGGAAAGGAATATTTTCGTAAGTTTGGGCGATAGTTTTCCATATTCCTGGCTAACCTGTATGCTGACATGAGGATCAACCAGGAAAGGAAAATTTTGGTAAGTTTGGATGATAAGTCTTCCATATTCCTGGGTCAGCTGTATGCTGACATGAAGATCAACCAAGAAAGGAAACTTTTGGAAAGTTTGGGTGATAGTTTTCCATATTCCTGACTCACTTGCATGCTAACATGAGGATTAACCAGGAAATGAAAATTTTGGTAAGTTTGTGTGATAGTTTTCCATATTCTTGACTCACCTGTATGCTGACATGAGGATCAAACAGGAAAGGAACATTTTGTTAAGTATGGGGCAACAATTTTTCTCATAATGGCACAAGCTGAAGGCTCCAGGCTATTGGAATCAGACGACCATCTGATAGTGGACGTCCAGACATGTGGCACCCTTGGACAGGTAGACCTGCATTACTAGCAATTAGAATTTTTCATCTGATCTGCCGTTGATAGCCCAAGCACGGGAGGTGCCTGTCAGTGGAATGGAGGACCTCACTAAGTTCTGACCTCTTATCCTCGTGTTTCCAGACAGATTTATACTTACCAATTTGTAGAAATGTGCAAAAAACATACATAGTTCTACCCAGTTTGTCTGCTTTGCAGCAAATCCGACAAAATAACTAATTAACGTAAAAAAAAAAAAAAATCTGATTGTTTAACAAAAGCAGTTCACACACGTATATACCAAGCCACCTGCATTGACCTCCCAATGCACAGGGCTAGGCACAGATGAATGGATGAACAGCCAAAATGAACCACCACAGATGTTACAGAAATGGCGTACTTTCAAAATCCAAACCATGGCATCCATGTTTTAAAGGGCCAGTAAACAACACAAAAAAGCTCATTAAGGTCTATCACACACAGACGTTGACCTATGTAGACCATTCTGGAAGCGTAGAACTATTTTTCGAAGACCTTCCCGTGAGCTTGAAGACCTCAAAGCACTTCTCAGCTCCTAATGGCTAATACTGAATACGGATTCTAATGGTTGTAGCTTTAAACACACTTTAAGCCGTTGTTCAAAAGCTACAGCCAGTGCTGTCGATGAAGAAAAAAAATTAAACTGAGTTTTCCCAGGCAGGTGCGGAAAGGTGTTTTATGGGCTTCAAGGAAGCTGCTTGAAAGACGCTTGAACTGCACAAGGCTCCATCTACACACTATTTGGACTGGTCCTAAGGGGGCTTAGGAAAGCCCCTTTTCCACAGCAGAGGAAAGAAGGTTCTCTACAGTGGTGAAATCAATCTCATTGAAACAAGGCATCTCATTGGTCCATTTTGTGGAGACCTTTCGTATGAGCTTCTAATAACATTGTAAGCATGTAAGATGACCCACACTGGACAGAAAATTAGATATTTGAACCAGTATCCCTGGCAGAGCAGACTGTCGTTCTATGTTAGCCACCATTTTAGGATACAAAAGTTCAGAAACATCACCTGGCGGTACTTTTTTATGGGTTTACATGGCCAGGAGGTCAAGAGTGTTGGAGTCAACTCTCCCCCTTCCTAGAAAATTAGATATTTGGACCGGTATCACCGACAAGGCAGACTATCGTTCTATGTTAGCTGAGCCATTTTAAGATTAAAAAAAGGTTCAAAAACATCTCCTTGCAGAACTTTTTTATGGGTTTACATGGCCAGGAAGTCAAGAAAGCTAAAGAATGTTGGTGTTTAATCTTCCCCTCCCCTAGAAAATTAGATATTTGCACCAACATCACTTGCAGAGAAGACTGTTGTTCTATGTTAGCCACCATTTAAGGATAAAAAGTTCAAAAACTTCACCTGGTAGCACTTTTTTAAGGGTTTACATGGCCAGGAAGTCAAGCAAGTTGGAGATAACTCTCCCCCCCCCCCTAGAAAATAAGAAATTTGAACTGGTATCATTTGGAGAGCGAATTGTTGTCCTTCCATGTTAGCCGTCAAAAAGTGCAAAAACATCACCTGGTGGTACATTTTTATGGGTTTACATAGACAGGATGTCAAGAATGTTGGAGTTAACTCTTTCCCTCTCCTAGAAAATTAGATATTTGGACCGGTGTCCCTTGAGATCAAAGTTGAAAAACATCACCTGGTGGTACATTTTTACAGATTTACATGGACAGGAAGTCAAGAGAGTTTACTCTTCCCTTCCCCTAGAAAATTAGACATTTGCACCAACATCACTTGCAGAGAAGACTGTTGTTCTATGTCAGCCACCATTTAAGAATGAAAAGTGCAAAAACTTCACCTGGTAGCACTTTTTTAAGGGTTTACATGGCCAGGAGGTCAAGAATGTTGAAGTTAACTCTTCCCCTCCCCTAGAAAATTGGGTATTTACACCAACATCAGTTGCAGAGCAGACTGTCGTTCTATGTTAGCCACCACTTTCGGATAAAAAAGTTCAGAAACATCATCTGGCAGTACATTTTTATGGGTTTACATGGCCAGGAGGTCAAGAGTGGTGGATTCTCCCCATTTCTAGAAAATTAGATACTTGGACCAGTATCACTGAGAGGGCAGACTATCATTCTATGTTAACTGAGTCATTTTAAGATAAAAAAAGGTTAAAAAACTTCGCCTGTGCAGAACTTTTTTATGGGTTTACATGGCCAGGAAGTCAAGAAAGTTAACGTCAACTCTTCCCCTCTTCTAGAAAAATAAGATATTTGAACCAGTATCATTTACAGAGCAGACTGTTGTTCTATGTTAACGGACAAAAAGTTCCAAAACTTCACCTGGTGGTACATTTTTATGGGTTTACATGGACAGGATGTCAAGAATGTTGGAGTTTACTCATCCCCTCTCCTAGAAAATTGGGTATTTACACCAACATCTCTTGCAGAGCAGACTGTCGTTCTATGTTAGCAACAATTTTAGGATAAAAAAGTTCAAAAACATCACCTGGTAGTATTTTTTTTAGATTTTAAATGGTCAAGAAGTCAAGAGCGTTGAAGTCAACTCTCCCCCTTCCCTAGAAAATGAGTTATTTGAAATCGGTGTTCCTTGGGATAAAAAGTTGAAAAACATCACCTGGTGGTACTTTTTTAAGGGATTAAATGGCCAAGAAGTCAAGAGTGTTGGAGTTAACCCTTCCCCTCCCCTAGAAAATTAGATATTTGGAACAGTATCACTTGCAGAGCAGACCGTTGTTCTACTTTAGTCTGCATTTTAGGATAAAAAAGTTCAAAAACATCACCTGGTGGTGCTTTTTTATAGGTTTACATGGCCAAAAAGTCAAGAGTGTTAAGAGTCAACTCTCCCCCTCCCCTAGAATATTAGTTATTTGAATCGGTGTTCCTTGGGATAAAAAGTTGAAAAAAGTCACCTGGTGGTACTTTTTTATGGTTCCACACGACCAGGAAGTCAAGAGTGTTGGAATCAACCATTTCCCTATCTTAAAAAATTAGATATTTGGACCAGTATCACTTGCAGAGCAGACTGATGTTCTACGTTAGTCGCCATTTTAGGATAAAAAAGTTCAAACATTTCCTGGCGGTACTTTTTTATGCGTTTACATGGCCAGAAAGTCAAGAATGTTGGAGTCAACTCTTACCCTCCCCTAGAAAATTAGCTATTTGAACCGATACCCCTTGGGATAAAAAGCTGAAAAGCATCATCTGGCGGTACTTTATTATGGCTTTACATGGCCAAGAAGTCAAGACTGTTGGAATCAGCTCTTGCCCTACCTTAGAAAAGTTTATATTTTACCCAGTATCACTTGCAGAGCAGACTGATGTTCTACGTTAATCGCCATTTTAAGATAAAAAGTTTAAAAACATCACCTGGCAGAACTTTTTTTTTTTATAGGTTTACATGGCCAGGAAGTCAAGAAAGTTGGAGTCAACTCCTCCCCTCGAAAATTAGTTATTTGAACCGTGTCCCTTGGGATAAAAAGTTAAAAAAACATCACCTGGTGGTACTTTTTATGGATTTACACCGCCAGGAGATAAAGAGTTTTGTAGTCAAACCCTTCACTTGGTAGCACTTTTTTAATGGTTTACATGGCCAGGAAGTCAAGCAAGTTGGAGTTAACTCTCCCTCCCCCCCTCCCCTTAGAAAACAAGAGATTTGAACAGTATCATTTGAGAGCAGATTGATGTTCTTCCATGTTAGCCATCAAAACAGTTCAAAAACATCACCTGGTGGTACTTTTTATGGACTTACATGCCCAGGAGGTAGAGTTTTGTAGTCAAACCCTTCACCTGGTAGCACTTTTTTAACGATGTACATGGATAGGAAGTCAAGCAAGTTGGCGTTAACGCTCCCTCTCCCCCCTTAGAAAACAAGAGATTTGAACCAGTATCATCTGGAGAGCAGATTATTCTTCCATGTTAGCCATCAAACAGTTCAAAAACATCACCTGGTGGTACTTTTTATGGGTTTACATGCCCAGGAGGTAGAGTTGTGTAGTCAAACCCTTCACCTGGTAGCACTTTTTTAACGGTGTACATGGCCAGGAAGTCAAACAAGTTGGCGTTAACTCTCCCTCTCCCCCCCCCCCCCCCCCCGTAGAAAATAAGGGATTTGAACCGGTATCATCTGGAGAGCAGATTGTTCTTCCATGTTAGCCATCAAAAAGTTCAAAAACATCACCTGCTGGTACTTTTTATGGATTTACATGCCCAGGAGATAAAGAGTTTTGTAGTCAAACCCTTCACCTGGTAGCACTTTTTTAACGATTTACATGGCCAGGAAGTCAAGCAAGTTGAAATTAACTCTCCCTCTCCCCCCCCCTTAGAAAACAAGAGATTTGAACCAGTATCATCTGGAGAGCAGATTATTCTTCCATGTTAGCCATCAAAACAGTTCAAAAACATCACCTGCTGGTACCTTTTATGGGTTACATGCCCAGGAGGTAGAGTTGTGTAGTCAAACCCTTCACCTGGTAGCACTTTTTTAACGGTTTACATGGCCAGGAAGTCAAGCAAGTTGGCATTAACTCTCCCTCTCCCCCCCCTTAGAAAACAAGAGATTTGAACCAGTATCATCTGGAGAGCAGATTGTTCTTCCATGTTAGCCATCAAAACAGTTCAAAAACATCACCTGGTGGTACTTTTTATGGACTTACATGCCCAGGAGATAAAGAGTTTTGTAGTCAAACCCTTCACCTGGTAGCACTTTTTTACGGTTTACATGGCCAGGAAGTCAAGTTGTAGTTAACCCCCCCCCCCCCCCCTTATAAAATAAGAGATTTGAACCAGTACCATTTGGAGAGCAAATTGATGTTCTTCCATCAAAAAGTTCAAAAACATCACCTGGTGGTACTTTTTATGGATTTACATGGCCAGGAGGTAGAGTTTTGTAGTCAAACCCCCCCCCCCCCCCCTTTTCTGTACCATCTAATTTTAAATATATTTTTATCTCCTCCAACTTTTTACGAAGAAAGTTATAAAAACAAAAAAAAAACCCTCTACGCCGTATATAAAGCGATGTTTAATTTCTGTTGAGTGGTTTGGTTGTACAACTCCTTTAGTGCTCCATGTATCCGCGTAGCGAGCAAAACAGTTTGCACCGGCAGGTTCCATTTTTTTCTTCTCCAAGTTTTCTTTTCTCTTTTTTTCTTTTTTTTGTAAATCAAACGTCACAAAACAAATTTGTCCTAAGGGGAAACTAAGTTCACTCTCTTTTAAACAATTTATTTAAGCTCTGTACAATTAAAAAGGCCCTTTTTGAAGGCAGTTACAAGACAAAAGCAGCATGGAGTCTGGATGTATTACCCCGAGGCCCTGATCTGGTCTCTCCACCTGCACTCTCCAGGAAGTGAAGTCTTGCCAATCTTTCCACTGTTCAAGTTTTTATTGGTTTTAACTAAGCCTCCCCCCCCCCACAACGACTCACTCCATCACCCCCCACCTCCCACCACCACCACCACCTCCTCCTAAGCATTGGAGAGTTTCAATAATTAAAAAACAAGCTTTACAATAGTCTCCTGGGGATATCTGGACATGGTGACGCACAAGGTTAAAATGACAGATTGTTTCAATGTCGAGAGGAAAAATAAATATGTTTATTTAAAAAATATTGCCAAAATATTATATAATTTTTTTTTACTTATTATTAAAAAATAATAGGATTTGTGTTTTTTTTTTTTTTTTCTGGCAATACAGATGAAGGGATCTGCCAGTTAAAAAGTACAGTAGTTGTCAGGTGTCTACCTTTTTTTTTTTTTTTTTTCAAAAAGTGGAATGCTTTCATTTTTTTTTTAAAGAAATTATTTTTTTTTTACATTTTTTTTTTACCCAACAGCCCAGTCTTAAAAAAAAAAAAAAAAATAATAATAGCTGGGAACCAACAATAAACTGCAAGAGGAGGGGCAGTGGCTGTGCTTATCATTAGCATAACAAATTGAACTCAGGTACTTCCTAGACTCTTTTCACACAAACTGGAAATAAAAAAAAAAAATAAAAAAAAACACAGATTACCCCAGAGGCTTCTGGGATTCCCTCTGTGACTTGCAAACAGCAATATGCTTTACGTTAATTTACATTCATTTAGGAATAGGTGTTTAAGTCATATTGCCAATAAATATTAACACTATAAAAAGCTCATTTTGTATAAAAAAAAAAAAAATTCTATCCCCTTTATAAATCCGACATTTTCCTAAATGTACATTTTATAGACAACTGTACAAAAAAAAAAAAAAAAAGTAGCTTATGTTTTTGGGGGAAAAAAAAATTTTTTTTTTGAAAATATTGACTTATTTTATTTTTTTTCCTTTTAATATGTTGTTATAAATATATTTTGCAAAATATATGATCATATGGTCAAAAAAAAAAAAATTTGCACATAAAAGACATAAATAAGGTCAAGATGATTGTTCATTTTCAGAGGAGTCCAGCAGATAACAAGCAGTCTGCCTTTGGTGTTTTTTAGCGGCATCCACAACCCTCTACCACCATCTCCTGATAGTTTTTAAGGACCACTTTGTCGTACTCGTCCAAGTACAGCATGGAAATGGCGCTCAGTTCTGTTGGTACGCAGCAAGCTTTGGGGATGCTGGAGTTAACGGAGTTAACCAGAGTTTGTACAATGGCATGGTTGGTTGAGTTTAAGTGGTCAGCCAATGGAAATGGGCAATCGCCATGGCAATAAAAGGCTTGATATCCAGGGGGTGCCACAATCCAATCGTTCCAGCCAACGTCGCTGAAATCCACGTATAACGCGTGCCTACGGCAATTTTTATTTTTTTTACGGGCTCTCTGCTGTTTGGGACTTCGTTTTGACCTCCTGGTCAGTGCATGTCCCCTGCCGTCGTGGCTAAAGGTGATTAAAAGCGGCCTCATTTGTGACCAGTCTGAGTTCTCTTGAGGTAATAAGGAACGGCTAATCCGAACGTGCTTCCCCTGAAAATGTTTAGTCTGGTTGAGGTGGACCACCTCCACTGCAAGCCCGTGGTTTATGACCTTGTCTTGGGTCCACCGCGTAATGGCCGGGCTTACGTCAAAACTTTCCCACCGCGTTACGTTGTGGTGGATGAGCCTCGTGTCCAGTAGCCTAGTGATCAACTGTTCATTCTCTGTAAAAGGTTTCATGACTTCAAATATATTTATCCTATGGAATCCCTCCTCCCACGTAGGTCCGTGGTCTATCTGTTCTCTATACAGTCTAAGCTCAGCTGACGATATCACCTCGTTCTCTGGAATGCTGGTGAGATTGAAGAAAAAACGAATACTCATGTTTCCTGTCGTGCCTGGAATGCTCTCCAAATGTTCTAACAAAGAAAGAAGAGGAAAAATTAATATTTGACTCAGCGTGGTTTGAACAGATGTAGACGAGTCTTCACACAAGCTGCCCCTACTATTCTAACAAAGAATGCAAATGACAAGATAAAGGGACCACCGTTCCTCAACTTTTTGTTAAAGTTGTCCTCACTCTTAACATGCTGCTAATAATGCAAAAATGTGCAATATGACGAGATAAACAAACTACGGTTCCTCAACTTTTTGTACAGATCTAAAGATGTCCTCACTCTTAACATGCTGCTATGAATGCACAAAATTGCAACATGACAAGATAAGGGACTTCCGTTCCTCAACTTTTTGTAGAGATCTAAAGATGTCCTCACATGCTGCTATTAATGCAAAAAATTGCAATATGACAAGATAAACAGACTACGGTTCCTCAACTTTTTGAAAGATCTAAAGAGTTCCTCACTCTTAAAATACTGCTATTAATGCAAAAATTTGCAATATGACGAGATATACAAACTACGGTTCCTCAACTTTTTGTAGAGATCTAAAGATGTCCTCACTCTTGTCATATTGCAATTTTTTTGCGTTCATAGCAGCATGTGAGGACATCTTTAGATCTTTTCAAAAAGTTGAGGAACCATAGTTTGTTTATCTCGTCATATTGCAATTTTTTTCATTAATAGCAGCATGTTCAGACAAACTACTGTTCTTCAACTTTTTGAAAAGATCTAAAGATGTCCTCACTCTTAACATGCTGCTATTAATGCAAAAAAGTGCAGTATGACAAGATAAAGGGACTTTCATTCCTCAACTTTTTGTAGAGATCTAAAGATGTCCTCACATGCTGCTATTAATGCAAAAAATTGCAACATGACAAGATAAAGGGACTTCTGTTCCTCAACTTTTTATAGAAATCTAAAGATGTCCTCACATGCTGCTATTAATGCAAAAAATTGCAATATGACAAGATAAACAGACTATGGTTCCTCAACATTTTGAAAGATCTAAATATGTCCTCACTCTTGTCATATTGCAATTTTTTGCATTAATAGCAGCATGTTAATATAAACTACGGTTCCTCAACTTTTTGAAAAGCTCTAAAGATGTCCTCACATGCTGCTATGAAAGCAAAAAATTGCAACATGACAAGATAAAGGGACTTCTGTTCCTCAACCTTTTATAGAAATCTAAAGATGTCCTCACATGCTGCTATGAACGCAAAAAATTGCAATATGACAAGATAAACAGACTACGGTTCCTCAAGTTTTTTAAAGGATCTAAAGAGTTCCTCACTCTTAACATGCTGCTATTAATGCAAACAATTGTGATATGACGAAATAAACAAACTACGGTTCCTCAACTTTTTGAAAAGATCTAAAGATGTCCTCACTCTGAAAATGCTGCTACTTATACAAAAGAACACAATATGGCAGATAAAGAGACCCTCCTTCCTCAACGAGTTCCTCGCTCCTAAAAATGCTACTACTTATGCAAACCCTGCGAACTCTACAAAGTTCAGCCTTGGAGCCACTTGCGATCCAAATTTGCAAGTTCCATCTACATAAATCACTTGGCAGGCGAGATCACATACAAAGTTTCTTTCTGAATCTGAAGTGTATTGCTCGGGAGATCCAGCAATTTTTGAAAGCATAGAGCATGCCTTGTTGATCATATTACAGAAGAGGGGGGAAAGAAAAGCAAAATTCCAGTACTGCAAAGATGCCGTGGATTAATAACTCCGATTTACCTTGGGAAAAAAACATCCGCAAGGAAACATTTGGATCGGATTACAAGGCTTCATTGAACAAATCTTACAAACACACGGTTGTGGCGTTAAATACACCGAGTGTACTTTAAGTATTAAAGCGAGTGGAAAAAACAGGGAGGTGCGCCTTGCGCCTTTGATGAGATGGGAGCACATAACGCAGTTTATACAAGCTGAAAACTAACCTATGCTCCGCATGTAACATAAATGGGCGAGACCGAGCTTTTTTTAAGGGATTCAAAGCAAGTTCAACGGGACAATCACAGGTTTGTTTAAGCCGAAGGGGTTCAGGCAAAAAAAAAAAAAAAAAAATTTGGTGTTGTGTGGTAGATAATGTAACAAAGTTTAAATAAACGAAAAAACAAAACAAAAATCCATAATAACATTGACTAGGTGCACGCGTCATGTGACTCAGGACTTGGAAAGCGGACCAATGGCTAACTTCCATGTTAAAGAACATGATGCGGAAATCACAACATCAACTGCCCCACCTGTGATAGTACAGCACCAAGCATGAAGCCAGTGTTTCTCAACCAGGGATCCGTGGAACTCTAGGGTTCCTACAAAAGGTGCTAGGCGTTCCTTGAGCAATGAGCAATTTAGGTCTCTCAGATAAGTTTTAGCTAAGGGGGGGGGGAATTATTCCCAATGACTACAAATATAAGGGACATTCTTCATACTGACCCCCAATGTAAGGGACATTCTTCCCACTGACCTCCAATGTAAGGGACATTCTTCATACTGACCCCCAATGTAAGGGACATTCTTCCCACTGACCCCCAATGTAAGGGACATTCTTCCCACTGACCCCCAATGTAAGGGACATTCTTCCCGCTGACCCCCAATGTAAGGAACATTCTTCCCATTGACCACCAATGTTAGGGACGTTCTTCCCACTGACCCCCAATGTAAGGGACATTCTTCCCACTGACCCCCCCAATGTAAGGGACATTCTTCTCACTGACCACCAATGTAAGGGACGTTCTTCCCACTGACCACCAATGTAAGGGACGTTCTTCCCACTGACCACTAATGTAAGGGACGTTCTTCCCACTGACCACCAATGTAAGGGACGTTCTTCTCACTGACCACCAATGTAAGGGACGTTCTTCCCACTGACCCCCAATGTAAGAGACATTCTTCCCACTGGCCACCAATGTAAGGGACATTCTTCCCACTGATCCCCAATGTAAGGGACATTCTTCCCACTGACCCCCAATGTAAGGGACATTCTTCCCACTGATCACCAATGTAAGGGACATTCTTCCCACTGACCACCAATGTAAGGGACATTCTTCCCACTGACCACCAATGTAAGGGACATTCTTCCCACTGACCACCAATGTAAGGAGCATTCTTCCCACTGACCCCCAATGTAAGGGACATTCTTCCCACTGACCCCCATTGTAAGGGACATTCTTCCCACTGACCCCCAATGTAAGGGACATTCTTCCCACTGACCCCCAATGTAAGGGACATTCTTCCCACTGACCACCAATGTAAGGGACATTCTTCCCACTGACCCCCAATGTAAGGGACATTCTTCCCACTGACCACCAATGTAAGGGACATTCTTCCCACTGATCACCAATGTAAGGGACATTCTTCCCACTGACCCCCAATGTAAGGGACATTCTTCCCACTGACCCCCAATGTAAGGGACATTCTTCCCGATGATCACCAATGTAAGGGACATTCTTCCCACTGACCACCAATGTAAGGGACATTCTTCCCACTGATCACCAATCTAAGGGACATTCTTCCCACTGATCACCAATGTAAGGGACAATCTTCCCACTGACCACCAATGTAAGGGACATTCTTCCCACTGACCCCCAATGTAAGGGACATTCTTCCCACTGACCCACAATGTAAGGGACGTTCTTCCCACTGATCACCAATGTAAGGGACATTCTTCCCACTGACCCCCAATGTAAGGGACATTCTTCCCACTGACCCCCAATGTAAGGGACATTCTTCCCACTGACCCCCAATGTAAGGGACGTTCTTCCCACTGATCACCAATGTAAGGGACATTCTTCCCACTGATCACCAATGTAAGGGACATTCTTCCCACTGACCACCAATGTAAGGGACATTCTTCCCACTGACCCCCAATGTAAGGGACATTCTTTCCACTGACCCCCAATGTAAGGGACATTCTTCCCACTGATCCCCAATGTAAGGGACATTCTTCCCACTGACCACCAATGTAAGGGACATTCTTCCCACTGACCCCCAATGTAAGGGACATTCTTCCAACTGACCCCCAATGTAAGGGACATTCTTCCAACTGACCCCCAATGTAAGGGACATTCTTCCCACTGACCCCCAATGTAAGGGACATTCTTCCCACTGACCCCCAATGTAAGGGACATTCTTTCCTCTGCATTGAAAAGGTTGGTCTACGCATTTAGAGATCCCAGGATGTGTAGCTCCGTACTAAGCTCTTATCATTCTATAACGCATTTAGCATCATGTATGTACAAGAAAATCAAACTGTCTGCTTATTGCTCCTTACCCATCAACGGGACAACTTAGAACATTTTAGAAAAGACCTTCAATGTCACCTAGATCTTCAGTTAGGTTTTTCATTACAGTTTCCTCACACACAAACGTGACTTTAAATGACAAATCTGTGCCTATAATACCACTGTAGAGTATAATCAAGGTTTAGAAACCTGTTTCTGGGGTTCACGTGCATTAAATATCACTTAAGCAGATTTTAAAGTCAACTTTATGAAGACCCTAAATACTGAGGAACTTCGAGTCAAGCTGGTAGACCATGCTGCTGCTTCTAGTCCTTCCAAAGGCTGGAAGTCAACAAGATGCCTACGACCAAGTAACCAGAAGAACTTAGATCTACACATTTATAAACCTTCAAGCTGGAATTCAACAAATTGCATGCAACCAACGAAAAAGAAACGTAGGTCTACATCGATATATCTTCAGGCTGGAGTTCAATAAGATGCCTAGGACCAAGTAACCAGAAGAACTTAGATCTACACATTTATAAACCTTCAAGCTGGAATTCAACAAGTTGCATGCAACCAACGAAAAAGAAACGTAGGTCTATATCGATATATCTTCAGGCTGGAGTTCAATAAGATGCATATGACCAACTAACCAGAAGAACTAAGTTCTGCATGCGACCAACTTAAAAAAAAAACAACTTAGATCTACACACTGATATATCTTCAGGCTGGAATTCAACACGATGCAATGCGATTAACTAAAAGGAACTTGGGTTCTTCAGGTTGGAAGATAGGTGCCAACCCGGCCAACGCAAGTGGTTTAACCTCTGATGGTTCTTTTCATTTTTTCGCAATGAGAAGACTGCCAAGAAGCTATTACATGGTTAGCATTGGGCTGCTGCAACCTTAGCAAGATAGGAGTGCACTCCCGCATTACCAACAGACGATAATTCAACATATACGGCGATAACAAGGGAGTGAGCAGCTGGGCGAGTCTCAGCTATGAGGGATCGCAGGCTCGCATACCTATATCCAGGTCAGGAATTAAGCAGTTGCTACATGCCTAATGTACAAAGGGGGGGGGGGGGGGGCTGGGACTTTAACAGGACTCTGCAAAATACATGATGGAAATTAAGGGGGATGGTCAGTTAGTTGTTGAACAGTTCTACACAAACACAAGACAATGGAAGGTGTTACCGGGCATTACATGAGAATAGGTAGGAGCTCCAAGGATATTATACCTCAACAGACAGACTGAAGACAAGGCACAATGCTCAAAGAGTTTTATATACTGGGTGTATACAGGAGGTACCTTGGGGGGTGGGGGGAAGGGGGGGGAATGACTTTCCAACATAATGATGCTAAATGATTAAAAGGTGGCCAAGATATCTCACAAGGGTGCCCTACAAGGACAGAGCTTTGGGTTTAAAGCTCTAAAGTCATAACATAAAGATCCACCACAAAGAACCTTCTCCAAACCTGATCCAGAAGAGACCCCAGTAGGGCTGAAACCACCATTCAGAACACAAACAGGGGACTGCGACATTCCAACTTCTAAAAAGTTGTTTTGGTTTTTTTTTTTGGAAGCCTTTTCTAGTAGGAACCCACGCCTGACCCTCCTTTCCACCCCTCCAGAGGCACAACACAACGTTCTGGGACACTTACCTTCATGGTGGAAGCTCCTCACTGTGTTGGCGCGGCTGGTAGGTCTCTCGGGGTACTCCAAGCTGATCTCCTGCAATTCGTCCTCCTCCTCGGCCGACTGGAGCCGGTACAAGTCCCGCATGTAGTCGGGCACCACCACCTCCTTGCTGGGCTGTGGACGCTTGCGGAGGCCGAACATCTGCAGCAGAGTCGCCTCGAAGTCCCGCAAGAGCTCATGGCTCTGAGCAGACCTCCTTCCGCCCGCTTGGCCCTGAATCTCAGCCACTTTCTTCTTCCCGGTCTCAGGAATCAGACTGGCATGGCTAGTGCCTCCTAGCAGGACTTGGCATAATAAAATGACCATCAGCATTCGGTTACCACGAATCATGGTGTCTCTGGGATGCAGAACACAATACATGCAAATAAGTAGGAGGCTCATTGGGGGGGGGGTGTTTTTTTAAAAAAAGAGCTAAAGTCAAGGAGGCTACAGACAGAACAACAGGACAAGAGCGAGCGGCCCCAATCTACTCCTCATGCCCAGGGGGGTTGGGGGGGGGGGGTGATGGGAGGGGGGGGGTGACTATCATGGTCTAACTTGTTTACTGGCAAATAGCTCATTATCAGATAGCCACTATCCCCACTAATCTGTGTGCTGTCTCTGGGCTTCTATCTGCACAATTATCTCAGCCAGCAGAATAAACAGGCTGGGCGTGCAGCGAGCTCATCTCCATCAGCGCTCGCAGAATAAACAGGCTGGGCGTGCAGCGAGCTCATCGCCATCAGCGCTTGCAGAATAAACAGGCTGGGCGTGCAGCGAGCTCATCGCCATCAGCGCTTGCAGAATAAACAGGCTGGGCGTGCAGCGAGCTCATCGCCATCAGGGCTTGCAGAATAAACAGGCTGGGCGTGCAGCGAGCTCATCGCCATCAGCGCTTGCAGAATAAACAGGCTGGGCGTGCAGCGAGCTCATCGCCATCAGGGCTTGCAGAATAAACAGGCTGGGCGTGCAGCGAGCTCATCGCCATCAGGGCTTGCAGAATAAACAGGCTGGGTGTGCAGCGAGCTCATCGCCATCAGCGCTTGCAGAATAAACAGGCTGGGCGTGCAGCGAGCTCATCGCCATCAGCGCTTCCAGGGCGGCTGCACCCAAAAAACACGCCTTTTCCTGCAATTCATCCCTGGACCAGTCCATCATATGAGGACCGCCACTGACACCCCCTTATTCCATCAGATGGGGACCCCCCCTCCCCAGTCCCTGATAGGGACCACCACTGACACCCCCACTCCAGTCCCTGATAAGGACCACCACTGACACCCCCTCTGTCATCTTCTCCCCCAATACATGATACAACATGACAACCTCACCCATCAGAAGAGGGGTCCTCACCCTACATCTGGGGACCCTCCTGCATGGATAATGGGGGGGGGGTGGAAAAAATGAGAATAAAAGTCTACTCACTGACAGAGAACAAGGCATAGAACAACAGTCCATGATTCTTGACAGGCAATGAGGGACAAATGGGTGGAAAAGCTCAGGGGGGTCCGCAGGCTCTCGGCAGATCGGATGGAATGGAGAGAACTCCGGCAATGACTACACTGAGCAGCCAGACTCCCAGCGCCTGCTTTTCATCCAGCCCACCGACCGGTCACGTGGGGAGCCCGGGGAGCCTGCCAATCACCGGCCGGACGCCTATATAAGCCCGACGACGCCCCCTCCTGTCCGAGCAGAGCGCGGGGTGTGTGCGGGGATCGCAGGAGAGAGATCGGGGGGGATGGAGGAGATTGATACATAGTACATTCCTCTGCCGGGAGAATGATACAAACTGATACAATGTACATTATTATCCCTAGATTGGAATATCCATCATATACCACACAGAGGAACAGTATATATATATATACTCACACACATATATGATCCTCTATATACCACACAGATGAACAGTATATATATATATACTCACACACATATATGATCCTCTATATACCACACAGAGGAACAGTATATATATATATACTCACACACATATATGATCCTCTATATACCACACAGAGGAACAGTATATATATATATACTCACACACATATATGATCCTCTATATACCACACAGAGGAACAGTATACAGTATATATATAGATACATATTATCCTCTACATGTGTCATACAATGTATATTCTCCTCTACATGTGTCATACAATGTATATTCTCCTCTATATGTGTCATACAATATATATTCTCCTCTATATGTGTCATACAATGTATATTATCCTCTACAAGTGTCATACAATGTATATTCTCCTCTATATGTGTCATACAATATATATTCTCCTCTATATGTGTCATACAATGTATATTCTCCTCTATATGTGTCATACAATATATATTCTCCTCTATATGTGTCATACAATGTATATTCTCCTCTACATGCGTCATACAATGTATATTCTCCTCTACATGCGTCATACAATGTATATTTTCCTCTACATGCGTCATACAATGTATATTCTCCTCTACATGCGTCATACAATGTATATTCTCCTCTACATGCGTCATACAATGTATATTCTCCTCTATATATATGTCATACAATGTATATTATCCTCTATATGCGTCATACAATGTATATTTTCCTCTACATGCGTCATACAATGTATATTCTCCTCTATATGCGTCATACAATGTATATTCTCCTCTACATGTGTCACACAATGTATATTCTCCTCTATATGTGTCATACAATGTATATTCTCCTCTATATGCGTCATACAATGTATATTATCCTCTATATGTGTCATACAATGGATATTATCCTCTATATATATGTGTCATACAATGGATATTCTCCTCTATATTTGTCATACAATGTATATTCTCCTCTATATGTGTCATACAATGTATATTATCCTCTATATGTGTCATACAATGTATATTCTCCTCTACATGTGTCATACAATGTATATTCTCCTCTATATGCGTCATACAATGTATATTATCCTCTATATGTGTCATACAATGGATATTCTCCTCTATATATATGTGTCATACAATGGATATTATCCTCTATATGTGTCATACAATGTATATTATCCTCTATATGTGTCATACAATGGATATTCTCCTCTATATATATGTGTCATACAATGGATATTATCCTCTATATGTGTCATACAATGTATATTCTCCTCTATATGTGTCATACAATGTATATTCTCCTCTACATGCGTCATACAATGTATATTCTCCTCTATATATATGTCATACAATGTATATTCTCCTCTATATGCGTCATACAATGTATATTCTCCTCTATATGTGTCATACAATGGATATTCTCCTCTACATGTGTCATACAATGTATATTATCCTCTATATGTGTCATACAATGGATATTATCCTCTATATGCGTCATCGTTAATTTACTCAACGCTTTACATGTATATATATATATTGTACATTCACATCAGTCCCCGCCCCCGAGGAGCGTACAATCCAAGGTCCCTAACTCACATCCATACACACACATACTTACCTCCCAGCATGTCTTTGGAGTGTGGGAGGAAACCAGAGTTCCAACCAATGTGCTATTCGTTCAGAATGATGGAAATGGCAAAGAATCAGATTGTCACAACTTCCCTTTTCGATCAATTTAAACTCAGTTTAGATCGGATTTGCTTAATCTGAGCTGATCAGCCAGGGCAGAATATTATCGATCGTTGTGTGTCAATCGGCAATATTGAGGTAGTTCGGTCATACATTCAACTGGTGGAAACAGAGACAAATCAATCGTTGACAATCCTACTTTCCAACAATCGATCTAATTCCACTTCTCTGTGTTTGTCATTTCAGTCGATTGTGTTGTCGACTATCGATCGATTATTCCTATCAGGATAGACAATTGATCAATTATTGAAGTGTGAATGGCCACCATTAGAAAGTCTGAAGCTGGCCACAGATGATTCATTTGTTTTAGTTCATCCAGCGAGCAGAAGAAAGAACATCGAACGTTCTTCCATCCAAAGAGGTGTGGTGTATGGAGGAATCCCCCCACCTGGACCCAGCGCTGTCAGAAGACACGGATCACAGGCTGCAGCTGATTGGCTAGAGCTGCTGATTGACAAGTTTCCAGCTGCACAGACCACTTCTGTCCAATAGGTGCGGCCACACACTGATCGAACTCTGACCAGCCCCTTCTGAACCCGCCGAATATCCATCCAGCTTTATGGTGGCCATACATGCCCTAATCAATGATTGTGATCGATCCCTCCTGATAGGAATAATCCCTCTATAGTCAACAATTCAGTCAATATGCCACACAGGAAAGTGGATATCAATCAATTATAATAACCTATCCACAGTACACAGCAGGGGCGGACTGACCATTTGGAAACTCGGGCACTGCCCGAGGGCTCGGGGTCAGTAGGGGGCCCCATGAGATGCCTCTGGTACCTTTTTCATAGGCTTTTTTGAGTTTGGGCAAGGACACAGGGGCCCCATGATCCCCTATTGCCTGCAAGCCCCATGAGTTGTCAGTCCGCCCCTGGTACACAGTACACAGTACACAGGGTTGGATTTACTATTAGGTGGTGCAGACACCTGTCTATAGGTAAGGAGGAAGCACTCCCCCCCCCCCCATCGGTCGGAATATTCTTCTCCTATAATTCCATCACATTCAGGGGCGGACTGACAACTCATGGGGCCCCCGGGCAATAGGGGATCATGGGGCCCCTGTGTCCTTGCCCAAACTCAAAAAAGCCTATGAAAAAGGTACCAGGGGCATCTCATGGGGCCCCCTACTGACCCCGGGCCCTCGGGCAGTGCCTGAGTTTCCAAATGGTCAGTCCGCCCCTGATCACATTCTGAGAATTCTGAGGAGAGGAAAACATGGAAATGTGAGGTTATCCTGGGGGGGGGGGGTTTGCACCTGCAGGGTGCGATGATGGGGGGCTTGCGCCTGCAGGCTGCGATGATGGGGGGGGTTGTGCCTGCAGGCTGCGATGATGGGAGGGGGGGTTGCGCCTGCAGGCTGCGATGATGGGGGGGGTTGTGCCTGCAGGCTGCGATGATGGGAGGGGGGGTTGCGCCTGCAGGCTGGGATGATGGGGGGGATGCGCCTGCAGGCTGCGATGATGGGAGGGGGGGTTGCGCCTGCAGGCTGGGATGATGGGAGGGGGGGATGCACCTGCAGGCTGCGATGATGAGAGGGGGGGTTGCGCCTGCAGGCTGGGATGATGAGTGGGGGGGTTGCGCCTGCAGGCTGGGATGATGAGAGGGGGGGTTGCGCCTGCAGGCTGGGATGATGAGAGGGGGGGTTGCGCCTGCAGGCTGGGATGATGAGAGGGGGGGTTGCGCCTGCAGGCTGGGATGATGAGAGGGGGGGTTGCGCCTGCAGACTGGGATGATGGGAGGGGGGGTTGCACCTGCAGGCTGAGATGATGGGAGGGGGGATTGCACCTGCAGACTGCGATGATGGGAGGGGGGGTTGCGCCTGCACATTGGGATGATGAGAGGGGGGGTTGCGCCTGCAGACTGGGATGATGGGAGGAGAGGGGTTGCACCTGCAGGCTGCTATGATGGGAGGGGGGTTTGCGCCTGCAGGCTGGGATGATGGGAGGGGGGTTTGCGCCTGCAGGCTGCGATGATGGAAATGCAGCCCTGTGGATACAAAGCTCGGCTTAGCACATGATGACAATAGGAATTATTCATCAGCTGCATTAGCACTACAGACATGCTAAACTGGCCTTTCATGCCCTGTGATTGGGTATATCATGGATTGAAAGGCCACTTTTGCATACCTTAAGTACTAATGCAGCTCAATGAGTTTTAGTGATTTTAGATTCATTCCCGCGATGTGATTTTAGATTGTGTCCCCCAATGTGACTTTAGATTCGGTCCCCCAATGTTATTTTAGATTCCGTCCCCCCGATGTGATTTTAGATTGTGCCCCCTGATGTGATTTTAGATTCGGTCCCCAATGTGATTTTAGATTCCGTCCCCCGATGTGATTTTAGATTCCGTCCCCCCGATGTGATTTTAGATTCCGTCCCCCGATGTGATTTTAGATTCCGTCCCCCGATGTGATTTTAGATTGTGTCCCCCCGATGTGATTTTAGATTCCGTCCCCCGATGTGATTTTAGATTCCATCCCCCGATGTGATTTTAGATTCCGTCCCCCGATGTGATTTTAGATTCCGTCCCCCGATGTGATTTTAGATTCCGTCCCCCGATGTGATTTTAGATTCCATCCCCCGATGTGATTTTAGATTCTGTCTCTGGAAATGGTTTGGTCTCCGAGGATGTTTTAGATCTCCACAAATGGTTTTGTCACTGCAACTAGTTTGGTCTCTATGAATGGTTTAATTACCACAGATAGTTTGGTCTCCATGGATGTTATTGGTCACCACAAATGGTTGCGTCTCCACATTTGGTTGGGTTTCCACGAATGGTTTGGTCTCCATGAATGGATTGGTCTCTATGAATGGTTTGGTCTCCACGAATGGTTTGGTCTCCACGAATGGTTTGGTCTCCACGAATGGTTTGGTCTCCACGAATGGTTTGGTCACCCTGAATGGCTTGTTCTCCACAAATGCTTTGGTGTCCACAGATGGTTTGGTCACCACAAACGGTTTGGCCGATTTCCATTCCATCGACTTGCAATTGATTATCTCCACCACTTTATGCATTCAATTGCTTTGCAATGCAAATTTAAAAAAAATAGAATAGAGCATTCGATCGCTCCAACAAATCGCCACATCATCAGGCGGTTGGATCTTCCAGGTCACGCTCAGATCCCAGATTGACACGACACGAATGTGTGAGAATTTGGCTGCCTTTCATGTGTAAATTGGCTCTCTTTGTAGACATCGGCTGCTGCCCGGCTTGTTTTAAATCACATTTTATCAATAGCTGATGATCAAATCTATTAAAAGAAAATGGCGCCCTCGGCACCATGCCTGTCACCTCTGTACCATACCCATCACCTCTGTACCATACCTGTCACCTCTGCACCATACCTGTCCCCTCTGTACCATACCCGTCCCCTCTGCACCATGCCTGTCACCTCTGCACCATACCCGTCACCTCTGCACCATGCCTGTCACCTCTGCACCATACCCGTCACCTCTGCACCATGCCTGTCACCTCTGCACCATACCCATCACCTCTGTACCATACCTGTCACCTCTGCACCATGCCTGTCACCTCTGCATTATACCCGTCACCTCTGCACCATACCCGTCCCCTCTGCACCATACCTGTCACCTCTGTACCATACCTGTCACCTCTGCACCATGCCTGTCCCCTCTGCACCATACCCTTCACCTCTGCACCATACCTGTCCCCTCTGCACCATACCCTTCACCTCTGCACCATACCTGTCACCTCTGCACCATACCTGTCACCTCTGCACCATACCCGTCACCTCTGCACCATGCCTGTCACCTCTGTACATTACCTGTCACCTCTGTACCATACCCGTCCCCTCTGCACCATACCTGTCCCCTCTGCACCATACCCGTCACCTCTGCACCATACCTGTCCCCTCTGCACCATACCCGTCACCTCTGCACCATGCCTGTCCCCTCTGCACCATACCCGTCACCTCTGCACCATGCCTGTCCCCTCTGCACCATACCCGTCACCTCTGCACCATGCCTGTCCCCTCTGCACCATACCCGTCACCTCTGCACCATGCCTGTCCCCTCTGCACCATACCCGTCCCCTCTGTACCATGCCTGTCACCTCTGCACCATGCCTGTCACCTCTGCACCATGCCTGTCACCTCTGCACCATACCCGTCACCTCTGCACCATACCTGTCACCTCTGCACCATGCCTGTCCCCTCTGCACCATACCTGTCACCTCTGCACCATACCCGTCACCTCTGCACCATGCCTGTCCCCTCTGCACCATGCCTGTCACCTCTGCACCATACCCGTCCCCTCTGCACCATGCCTGTCACCTCTGCACCATACCTGTGCCCTCTGCACCATGCCTGTCACCTCTGCACCATACCCGTCCCCTCTGCACCATACCTGTCACCTCTGCACCATACCTGTCCCCTCTGCACCATGCCTGTCACCTCTGCACCATACCCGTCCCCTCTGCACCATACCCGTCACCTCTGCACCATACCTGTCACCTCTGCACCATACCTGTCCCCTCTGTACCATGCCTGTCACCTCTGCACCATGCCTGTCACCTCTGTACCATACCCGTCCCCTCTGCACCATGCCTGTCACCTCTGCACCATGCCTGTCCCCTCTGTACCATACCCGTCCCCTCTGCACCATACCTGTCACCTCTGCACCATACCTGTCACCTCTGCACCATGCCTGTCACCTCTGCACCATGCCTGTCCCCTCTGCACCATACCTGTCACCTCTGTACCATACCCGTCACCTCTGCACCATACCTGTCACCTCTGCACCATGCCTGTCACCTCTGTACCATACCCGTCACCTCTGCACCATACCTGTCACCTCTGCACCATGCCTGTCCCCTCTGCACCATGCCTGTCCCCTCTGCACCATGCCTGTCACCTCTGCACCATACCTGTCACCTCTGCACCATGCCTGTCCCCTCTGCACCATGCCTGTCACCTCTGCACCATGCCTGTCCCCTCTGCACCATGCCTGTCACCTCTGCACCATGCCTGTCACCTCTGCACCATGCCTGTCCCCTCTGTACCATACCCGTCCCCTCTGCACCATGCCTGTCACCTCTGCACCATGCCTGTTACCTCTGCACCATGCCTGTCCCCTCTGTACCATACCCGTCCCCTCTGCACCATGCCTGTCACCTCTGCACCATGCCTGTCACCTCTGCACCATGCCTGTCACCTCTGTACCATACCTGTCCCCTCTGTACCATACCCGTCCCCTCTGCACCATACCTGTCCCCTCTGTACCATACCTGTCACCTCTGCACCATACCCGTCACCTCTGCACCATGCCTGTCACCTCTGTACCATACCTGTCACCTCTGCACCATACCCGTCACCTCTGTACCATGCCTGTCACCTCTGTACCATACCTGTCCCCTCTGTACCATACCTGTCACCTCTGCACCATACCCGTCCCCTCTGCACCATACCCGTCCCCTCTGTACCATACCTGTCACCTCTGCACCATGCCTGTCACCTCTACACCATACCCGTCACCTCTGTACCATGCCTGTCCCCTCTGTACCATACCCGTCACCTCTGTACCATACCTGTCACCTCTGCACCATACCCGTCACCTCTGTACCATACCTGTCAC
Source organism: Staurois parvus (assembly GCF_062004578.1). Lineage (NCBI taxonomy): Eukaryota > Metazoa > Chordata > Amphibia > Anura > Ranidae > Staurois > Staurois parvus. The sequence continues at coordinate 5,444 of NW_028319168.1, read as the reverse complement.
CTCTGCACCATACCCGTCACCTCTGCACCATACCTGTCACCTCTGTACCATACCCGTCACCTCTGTACCATACCTGTCACCTCTGCACCATACCCGTCACCTCTGTACCATACCTGTCCCCTCTGTACCATACCCGTCACCTCTGCACCATACCTGTCCCCTCTGTACCATACCTGTCCCCTCTGCACCATACCTGTCCCCTCTGTACCATGCCTGTCCCCTCTGCACCATGCCTGTCACCTCTGTACCATACCTGTCACCTCTGTACCATACCTGTCACCTCTGCACCATACCTGTCACCTCTGTACCATACCTGTCACCTCTGCACCATACCTGTCACCTCTGTACCATACCTGTCCCCTCTGTACCATATCTGTCACCTCTGTACCATACCTGTCACCTCTGTACCATACCTGTCCCCTCTGCACCATACCTGTCCCCTCTGCACCATACCTGTCCCCTCTGCACCATACCTGTCACGGCTCCTACCCCAATGGGTTCCCCCTCCCCCCCCTGCAGGGTCACACAGACACACTAACTGGACACGGTGGAAACAATGTGATGGGCAAAGCGGCGGGGGCCAATCACAACGATGGCCTCGCCCAACTTACTCTCAACGCAGGAAGAAGGCGACTTGCGGTCTCAGGTCACACACTGGACTAGAGCACATTGAACATTAAATATTCAATAAATAAAACAAATGTAAAATAAATAATATGTAATAAAATAAATAAATATGTTTTTAAAAGGTAAAAACCAACAAATAAATAAATATGTCATAAATAAATCATAAAACAAGTTGAAATAAATATAATCAAATAGAATAAATTGTAAAATAACTAAATAAATAAATAAATAAAAAATGTATAAATAAATGCTGTATATGTGTATATATATATATTTGGGAGAGTCTAATCACTGTCCATGCTGGCCCAGCTCCTTCCTCCTGGCACATCATAGGCCTCTCCTCTTCTGGGAGTGTCTAATCACTGTCTATGCTGGCCCAGCTCCTTCCCCCTTGCACATCATAGGCCTCTCCTCTTCTGGGAGTGTCTAATCACTGTCTATGCTGGCCCAGCTCCTTCCTCCTTGCACAGCATAGGCTTCTCCTCCTCTGGGAGTGTCTAATCACTGTCCATGCTGGCCCAGCTCCTTCCTCCTTGCACATCATAGACCGCACCTCTTCTGGGAGTGTCTAATCACTGTCTATGCTGGCCCAGCTCCTTCCTCCTTGCACATCATAGGCCTCACCTCTTCTGGGAGTGTTTAATCACTGTCTATGCTGGCCCAGCTCCTCCCTTCTTGCACATCATAGGCCTCTCCTCTTCTGGGAGTGTTTAATCACTGTCTATGCTGGCCCAGCTCCTTCCTTCTTGCACATCATAGGCCTCACCTCTTCTGGGAGTGTTTAATCACTGTCTATGCTGGCCCAGCTCCTTCCTCCTTGCACATCATAGGCCTCACCTCTTCTGGGAGTGTTTAATCACTGTCTATGCTGGCCCAGCTCCTCCCTTCTTGCACATCATAGGCCTCTCCTCTTCTGGGAGTGTCTAATTATTGTCTTTGCTGGCATAGCCCTCTTCTCTTGTGTATGTGATTGCCTGGCTACTCCTATTTATTGCCTATGCTGGCCCAGCTCCTCCACCCCTCCCATCACCATTGAGGATAGTTGGGATTAGCCTGGAATTCTACTGAACTTTCCCTGTAAATCAACATTTTACTTATAGCAAAGCAAAAGGTGTGCACAAGCCTATGTATGAAGCAGCCACAGCCGGAGTAGAGAAGCCCATCCCCCGCCAGCATGCGGCAGTGAAGGACCCTTGCTCTCTGTGGGGAAGCAGAGGTCTCTCTGCATAGGGACAATGCGCCTCGGCTACAAAGCTCATGATGAGCTAAACTTCAAATTTGTGGGAAACAGTCACATGACAGCAGACTGCCAATCAGCTGCAGAATTGCCCACCCAGCAGCCACGCGTAAGAAGGGGGCGGGGATGCTGGTGACATCAATGACCTCATATGTGCACATGGTCATAACTGGTCAATGGCACATGAATATGTTAGGTCAATGATGTCACCAGTATCTCCGCCCCTTTGTTGCGGGAAGGGGAATATCATGGCTGATTGGAACGGTGAGCTGCTGTCATGGGACAGTGTCTTGCGGGTTCGGGCCAAACTCAGCTCATTCCTAGCTGCTGATTGGAGAGCTCTGGCTCTGACTCATCAGAGGGCTTGTTGGACCTATGCAGAGGGACCACTGCCAGTCCTGAGGATTAGTGTTCAGGAAGAGCCACGGTGCTTCCTTTGTCTGATCACCAGTCCACCAAAATCCCACATCAGAGACCATGTGACCAATGCTAAGGAACTACTCTTATATGTTGGATGGGTTCAGTTATCACATGGATGTGGAAAACATATATTGAAGTGTTGGAAAAACTCTGGATGTGGTTGGGGGTCACTGTGTGTGGGGGATGGGGGTTGTGGAGCAGGGTATAAGACTCTGCAGAAGATCTGGTGGCTCTGTAGGGGATGAGTCTTTTGGAGGGGTCTGGGAAGCAGTTGGAGAGGTTGGAGGGCACTGTGGGACACTGTTAGGGGCATTATGGAGGGCTGGAGGCTCTGCAGAAGGCTGGAGGTCACTGTGGGAGGCTGAGTGGCACTATGAGAGGGTAAGGGCTCTTAGAGGGCCTAGGAGTACTGTGGGCCACTACATGAGGTTAAAGGGCACTATGAAAGCTTGGAGGCATTATGGGAAGTTGAGGGCTCTCAGGGGGCCTGGGGGTACTGTGGGAGGTTGGAAGGCACTATGGGAGGTTAGGGGCTCTCAGAGGACCTAAGAGAGCTGTGGGCCACTGTTTGAGGTTGGAAGGCACTATGGGAGATTAGGGGCTCTCAGAGGACCTAAGAGTACTGTGGGCCACTGTGGGAGGTTGGAGGGCACTATGGGAGCCTGGAGGCATTGTGGGAGGTTGAGGACTCTCAGAAGATCTGAAGGTACTGTGGACCACTATGGGAGGTTGGAGGGCACTATGGGAGCTTAGAGGCACTGTTGGAGGTTGAGAGCTGTCAGAGGGCCTGGGGGTACTGTGGGCCACGTGGGAGGTTGGGGGGCACTATGGGAGCTTGGAGGCACTGTGGGAGGATAGGGGCCCTCAGAGGACCCGGGAATACTGTGGGCCACTGTGGGAGGTTGGAGGGCAATGTGGGAGCTTAGAGGCACTGTTGGAGGTTGAGGGCTCTCAGAGGGCCTGGGGATACTGTGGGCCACTGTGGGAGGTTGGGGGGCACTATGGGAGCTTGGAGGCAATGTGGGAGGTTGAGGGCTCTCAGAGGACCTGGAGTTACGAGATGAAACATCGCAGTAGATGTTCACTTTACACTGCAGGTATGCAATTGTGAATGCCCTACTGTTACCACAACCATAAAGTAGAGTACAGGGCAGGGGCGGACAGACCATTTGGAAACTCAAGCACTGCCTGAGGGCCCGGGGTCAGTAGGGGGCCCCATGAGATGCCCCTGGTACCTTTTTCATAGGCTTTTTTGTTTGGGCAAGGACACAGGAGCCCCATGATCCCCTATTGCTCGGGGGCCCCATGAGTTGTCAGTCCGCCCCTGGTACAGGGTGTACGTAGGAGAGGATGCCAACATACTAGAGGGGCAAGCAAGACTTAGTTGGGTGTGCTGGTGCTTGCAGGTCATTGTGGTGCCTTTTTGGACCTTCAACCTGTTTGCAGCAGAACCCCTAATGTGGAACAAGAAGCATGAAAAAAAGGGAAGAAAAGAAATGGTTGTTGAAAACAAGAAGCTGGGACGCTGCGCTAATTTTTCCCTCATTGAACAGAACTGGAGTTTCCTGCATGGAAGAATTCAAACCAGACAAGTCGGTGATTAACAAACATGCAACAGGAGAGGCCGCAATCTGTGTACTAAAACTGATTTATAGGCAGCTGCGAGAGCTGAAATCTTACACTGCATGCCTTGCTTGGAACATCAAAAACACACACGCGCTTCCTCTAAGTAATTAAGGACATTTTGGAGACCAGACGGAAGTTTCAAAATCCAGGCAGATACGTGAAAACAGATCACAAGTCAAAAACTCACGCTCGTAAAGATGGCGAAAGAGCCGAGCGGAGGTGTCTTGGGGGCTCATCGGTAAAATTCCCGGTGATGCACAGGAACAGTAAATATGTCTATGAATTAATTTAAATTAATTCAACTTCACCTATCTTTTTATCCTTAAGATCTCCCCCCCCCCCCCCCAATAAAAATATATTTTCAAGTTCTACTTCCCCTCTCCACTGTTCAGGGTTGTCCCCGGCTTCTTCCTTGATCCAGCACCAGAGGTCCTAATCAGGGCAGATCAACACTCTGCCCATTCCCTATGAGCCCAGCCAACCCTTTACATATCTCCCTAGAACAGGGGATTTCCACCTTTTTTGAGACCAGGGCCTAGTAAACTTTTCCAAAGCCTTCCATGCCCCAAAAGTAAAGAATAAAGTTTATACTCTCACACTATAAAAGTTTGAGAAAACAAAACATGTAATGAAATGCTGGAAGGCTCTGGATGGGGCTTTTGTTATTGTGTGTGTGTTGGGGGGGGGGGTGGTTGTAGAGTGAGTTAAGAGCCTCTGCAGAAGACTTGGTGGTCTTGTAGGAAATGAAGTTTCCTTAGAGGTCTGAGGAGCACTGCAAGAGGTTGGGGGGCACTGTGGGATGTTGCTGGAGGGTGGGGCTCTCTGGGTGGCTGAAGGCTCTGCAGCATTCTAGGGGAGCATTGTGGGAGTCTGGATGGTTTGGGGGCCTGGTGGCACTGTGGGCCCTTATGGTTAAGGATTCCGCAGGTGGCTGGAAGCCCCAGAGAGGGGAGGCTGCAACCCAGCAGTGGGCCCGGTGGTTGTGCTACCTTTGTTGGCCTTTGGTCTGCCTCTCAGGTCTACCAGGTAGGTAGCCCGTTGCCCAAGTGTAGAAGGTCACACAGTAGACTGCTGCTAATTGCGAGCCATTGACTTAGGGCTTTCAGCCTACAACAAGAAGTGTTGTTATAGGCAGGATCCCCAGGTAGGAAACCTTGCAACAGATTGACAAAAAATAATCTGCTTAAAGAACAACTAAAGTGTCCTGTATGATGGTCTAACCAAGTATGAAATCCAGTTACCGAATCCAGTTACCACGTGACATACAAGCCTCACAAAGTGAACAGAAAAAAAACTTCCTTTACCTTCCCTGACTGAGCCAAGTCCTCCTTCATTTATATCTCATGCACTCCCCCTCCCAGGTACTGCAGCTCACATTGGAAAGCAGCAGAGACAGTGCTTGTCAATTAGGAAAGCAGTGGGCGGGACTAGGGGTGGTCAGGTGCTGATTGACAAGAAACAGGCTTGTGAATACTGATAGGCACACCCCCTACAACATTTTCTCCTCCCACTGTAGTACAAGCAGGCATTGCCT